>NC_088858.1:53290508-53398847 GCF_963853765.1 Magallana gigas | reverse complement strand
CAACATTGTACAACCAAAGGTCAATACATCATGACATTATTTCGACACTGTATTACATGGGGCAAATGTATCCTTACATTATGTCAACATTTTCTTTCATGATATCGATATATCCTTAAAATATATCAACACTGCAGTACATATCGCGATTCTGTCCTTACATTATGTCAACATTTTGTTACATGATATCAATATATTTTTACATTTTATCAACACTTTATCACATGGTTTAAATATATCGTTTTATAATGTCAACACTTTATAACTTGATGTCATAAATTTATCACGTTATGTATAAACTTAATAACGTGATGTGAATAAGTCTTCGCTGTAGGTCAGTTCTCTATTTCATGATGTACACGCTCCATTACTTTTTGTTGAAACATCATTTTGTTATGCAAACAAGGATATCCTTGGCTTTTCTCTATACATAGAAACGGTAATCTGTTTCCAGAATGGATCCAGGGGCTATTGGAACTTTGTGGAACGGAACGGAACCAGTAAAGGTCACCCAATAAAGGGAAATTTAAAAAAAAATAAGCAATTTTGTTTTTATTCATTATATTTCAAAATAAGTTTGATCTTTAATGTTTATGTTTAGATTCGTTGTTTAAAGAAAAATATAGATATATTACTTACTACTCTAATATTAACACATTACAGTTTTTTTACAGCAGAACTTACTAACTGGTTTAAGCTAGCAGAAGAATATTCCATATTAGTTAGAGATTTAAAACAAACGAAACACATTCCCAAGTATAACATCTTTGAAATAACAATGTCAACAGTACTGTAGATTTTATTTCATATTAAGTTATCAATTGTCCTCTTGAATGAAAGGGGGAATATTCATTCGTAGAAACATAGGGTACTCCCTCCACAAACATTATTCCCACCCCTCTGCAAAATAATAACAATAGCATAATAATTTTGTAGCAGAACGGCCATACCCAGTTAGGGTCAATCTCCTTAATTTAAATACCAATAGCAACGTATATTTTAATTAAATGTGAAATTACAAAATTAGATATGTACTGGGTTTCCGCGTCACGGCATACATGCTTTGGAATGATAAAGAACTTGACTGTTAAATGACTGAGTGTGTAGTAAAGAACTTAATTTGTAAGTTAAAAAGTATAGCCAAAGATAAAATTAAATATCTTTATATTTAGATTTTAAAACAAAAAGGGTTTAATTTAAGCTTTTATTTTATTCTAAGTATTTAAGGGCCGATGAGCACGAGAAGACTTCCATTTTAAGTCTTTAAGTACGTAGACGTTCATTCACTCTCGGGAAATAGTCAGCAACTAAGTCACTTACAGCTCTCAGAAAAAACTTACGTAGGCTTATATATATTTTCATTCTAGTACACGTATTAATAAATCACTGCTTTTTCCTAGTATTTTCTGTTGGGGTTTTCTGGGTCTGTTTGGGTAAATCGGCGTACCAATTCAAAGTATATGTCATGTTGTAAATTTTGAATTTAAAACATGACATAATGTATATATAAAGGCCTAGGATAATCGTGTTTGTATAACGGAATGATGTTTCAACTTAATGTAATGGAGCGTGTACATCACGGAATAGAGAATTAGCCTAATGTTAAGATTTATTCACATCATCTTATAAAGTTTAGACAAAACGTCAAGATATTTTTGCATCAAGTAATGTACTTATGGCATCAAATTATAAGGCTTTGACATAATGAAAAAATGTGTTAATGTGGTAGAGTGTTATTTTTAATATGTTTTTATTTAAATGATTAAATATCAAATGCAACTAATAATTTCTACAATTCGCATTTTCGAATATCCGCGATGTTTTGACTTTCCGTAATTAATAAAAGCATTCAATACTTTTGGTTTTTATTTTACTTATTCATATAAGTCCTGAGGGTAGTATATAGATCCTTGTTTTTTATTGGTTGAGAGGGCTTCCCGCGAAGTTCTTCGTGCTGGTCAGTAATAGATCAATAGTTTTTCAGCCAGTTGAGATATTTTGACCTCCTGACTATTTTCATTAATTGATCACGAAAGACTTCAGGACATCGACTGTAAGTTGGCCTTCGTTTTCTTACTAATTCCTTATTTTTCATTAATTATTCTGTTTCTTACTTTCAATGTAATTTTAATGCAATATACTGAGTTTCAATTAATAATGATCAAATTAAGCTTTGATTGAATCAAAGTTCATGTATATGAAGGTTTTTATATCAGTCTTGTATGTTTATTAATAGGGCTATCTGTCATTCAGTATTCACCCATTAATCGGGTATTGTACAATTTGGAACCCTGATCCACAATCAGGTATACATGTATAGAAATATATATATATATTATGCATAAGAGTTGTGTAACTCATATGATTATTATTTATAAATGTGAATGTGAACTCATTAATGTTCAAGTTCTTATATAAATACGTGTATATCACTTTGATATAAGGGGAATAACTCTTATAGTTCTTTTGCATTTACTCAGTAACTATTGTAAACTTTTAAAAAAAAATTTATTCGTGTATAAGTCTTTGAAAACATCATTGTATTAATATGATATATTTGTTGTTATAATGTATGCTTAAATTGCTGTTGTTAACCTTTTTACAGGTTTCATAATGAAATAATTATAATAAATATAAAGAACCTGAGACGTGGCATTTTCCTTGCTATCAAACAAAGAAAATACTACTACATTAACACCATGTATTAAAGAGTTGATGAAATGTAAGGATATATTGATAGCATGTAAAAAATGTTGACATAATGTAAGGATACATTTGCCCCTTGTAATGCAGTGTCGAAATAATGTCATGATGTAATGACTTTTGTTTGTAGAATGTTGGCATAACGTAAGGATGATTTTACGTCACAACGCAAAAAGTTTTACTTCACCTAACGTGCTTTTGACATTACGTAATAACGATTTGACCTAGTGTAAAGATATATATTCACACCACGTAATGGACTTTGACAAAATGTAGTGATAATTTGACGTAATGTACCTATAGTTTTATGCTATAAGCCAGCAATGGCGTTCTATAATTATCCATTTGTATGCATATTTTAAACCAAAGTTGTCAGATTCAAAGTATCTGGTCGATGGTTAACTCGCACTACACTTTCCGCCATAATGTCAATTTGTAAAATTGTTCCTGGGCACCCCGAAAAGTTAACTCTGACCATTTATCCTAAAATTGCATTGATTGTTCAATTTTATCTCTTAACATTTTGTATTAATAATAGTCCGATCCAAGGTATCTACCCACGATGCATGATGAACTCGTCCTACACTTTTCGTTGATTAGTCAATCCGCGTTCTTGGTTACCCCGTTCTGGAAAGTTCTTGAGCGAATGTGTATCAAATCTAAAATCGCCCACTAAAGAAACGAATTGACTCATTTTATTTATTCAACATTTGTCAAATCTTAACTTCTATGTATTCTCTAAATAGGCTCACAGTAAATATATTCACTTTTTACGTAATCATTTAACATTATTTCATTGCAAGTATATATTTTGATGCAAACTATCCCTGACTTGGATCCGCCAAAACGTGTCCACCATCTGACTCTCATTTTTGCTATTTCGGGCTTGTTTATCGAAAATGAAAGTACATTTTTGATTAATTTCAAAATAATAATAATATCAGTTAAAATTCAATTATACCTTACGGACTTCATCACGCATTTGTTGAAACACCAAAAGTGTGAGCAAGTACTCTGGTGCAAGCATTTTGTAGTTTATTAAATTTTGCAAAACGCCTTCATTTTAAAGTATAGATTCTTAGTAGATTGATTGAGTTCTTTAATTATCCTTTTTACAAAACAATAAAAAACAATATTTAGCAAAATCATTATTTCCTGTTTAATTCCTTGATTTTATAAATTGCTGAAAAATAAATTGCTAACAAACAAGTTGTTGTAACAAGAATATCAAGATTTTCCTCGATTAAAATCATCTTTGACGTAAGTTCTGTGGTCGATACAATGACCTTGTCAGCAAGTACAATGTTTCATTAAGATGCATGCTGATTGACGGTTTTCATTCTTTTTAGACCATTATTTATACACCGGACTGACTCCGATTTCTTCCGTTTATTATGATCTTGAAAATGATCAGGGGATGCTTACTCCTCCGAGGCACCTGATCCTACCTCTTATATATATATATATATATATATATATATATATATATATATATATATATATATATATATATATATATATATATATATATCTCGTCAGGTGAGTGATGTAGTCCGTAAGTATACAATCAGGTGAGTGATGTGATCCGTAAGCATACCATCAGGTGAGTGATGTGGTCCGTGAACATACCATCAGGTGAGTGATGTAATCCATGTGTTTACCATCAGGTGAGTGATGTGGTCCATGTGTTTACCATCATGTGAGTGATGTGGTCCGTGTGTATACCATCAGGTGAGTATGTGGTCCGTGTGTATACCATCAGGTGAGTGATGTGGTCCGTGAACATACCATCAGATGAGTGATGTGGTTCGTGTGTTTGCCAGATATCAGTTAAATGCCTCTCGGTGTCCTACATAGACAAACATGTTAAAGGTTAACATACTTCTGTCACTACTTCAATCGATAAAATGCTGACGGGAAAAGTAGCAGTCATAACGGGATCAGGACAGGGGATAGGGAAAACATGCGCCGAGACGTTCCTTAAGAATGGAGCGAAGGTAAGCATTCAAGAGACTTTGTACCATCATTTTTGTTTGTATATCATGTGGGTTTTTTTCTTGTTGACATTGGCGCTCAAAATAAATGATGGTGTATTCATTACATTAGTTCGGTTTCATACAAAGGCATGTCGTTGCCCAACGTATTTCAAAAGAAATGCAAAAACTTTTTTAAAGAACGTTACTACTATCGTGACTATCGTTTAAACTTCTACGCATATCTTTATTGCACCTATGGCGAGCGTTTGGGTGCAACACTGTGTGTGTAGAAATGTTCTCTAAATTACTTTTTGTCGTCATAATGGTAGCTTACAGATGTTGAAATACAATAAACAGATAACACAAATTTTCAACTAGCATGAATAAAACTTTACAAACGCTGATACATGAATAATAAAATCAGAACTAGAGCAGAGCTCGTGGCAAAGCCCCGAGTAGGTCTTCCGTTGTTGCTGCGAGTTGAAAATATATGTTTTATGGTGTCAAACGATTATTATGACTATACTTTCAGTTCTGCTTTTGTTATAAAAACTTGTTGTGATTGAAAGCATGTATATAAAACGTGATTTGAAAAAAGAAAGGTAGAAAATATTTTAGAAAAACTATTTGTCGAGCAGAGTTTATGTAATCGTTTCAAACATTCTTTAAAAAATGAGATGTTTAATGGCGAGTTAAATTTTCAAAGGGTTGCAAGCATTGTTATAAACAGTATGTACTCATGATTCATGTCAGGAATTGTATTTCTTTTTTAAACTGAACCCGCCTACAAAACACGTAAACTTTTCTCAAAGATAACTTCTATATTAAAATATTTCTAAATTTTTTAAGACTATGTGCAAGTTTAGAATTGCGTGCTGACAAAATTTACAGACCCTAAAACGTACTACTACACCAAACACCAAAAAAAGCATGCGGCCTACGTGCGAGAAACGTTTCGTGTAAACCTTTTAGAGTTTCATGTAAACCGTTTAGCGTTTCGGACAAAGCGTGTAAATCGTTTCGAGCAAAGCGTGCGAGAACCGTGTGAAACGTTCATCAGATTTCATTCGGAACTCTCTGACAAGTTAATTGTTTCAAAATGGCGCCCGTGTTTTACATTACTTTAACAAAATTGAACGAATTTTTAACAAACAAAAGAAAGGTATATATATTAAAGACGACTAGTTACAGAGTACATGTATATTTAACGTTTTCATGCGATGTTTCAGTACTGAAACAATATTAAAATTCGCTATACATAAAGAATATTAAATACAGTTAGAGAAACATGATTTCTATTGGAACAAACCTAAATCAACTTTAACTTGCACGATCATGTTTTGATAAGCATGTATTTTTATTATTTATTTACATCGATAACTCTTACTGAGACAATTCGGCTGTGTACAAGCAGCACACATAACCTCGGACATCGGGTGAGACCTGCACCTGGCTGAACCTGTCAATCAAACTCTATGTATTTGTTTTCATTGGATGGTAAGGCGTCTCTCTTTTGTCAAAAGCCAATGGAAAATTAGACTTCAAGGTAATCGGAATCAGTATTTGACGAAGCACACAATTTAAATGTTAGAAAATTTATTAAGGAAGGAGTCTTTTTATTATCAAACATACTTCTTATAATAAGAAATGCATGAAATTTTGACACAGTCAAACGGATACTATTACTTAATGATTCTATCAGTTTAATTAAATTTGACCTTTTTGTTTTCGGATAAAGGTCAGGTCAAGGTCACTACCTTTTTCCTCAACGTAAAGAGTGATAAAAATAAGTGTAGCTCTTTATAGTTCTGTAGACATTTGTTTAAGATTTGAAGATTCAAATCTTCAATGAAATTATAGACCATGAGAGTGTCGATCAGCTTATACTACTAAATTGGAATAAATATTTATACTAAAATTGATATTGCTTAGCCCGCATTTCCTCTAATTTTCTTAAATTTTGAAGAAATTTTGATTATTTTTTTATGCTTCCAATAATAAAATATTTCTAATTTTTATGTATTATGAAGACTTTATATAAAGATATAAATTGACAAAAAAGCTAATATATTGACCGTTTCATAAGAGAGAAAAACTGATTTTAGTGATTTTTTCACAAAAATCAATGTATAGAATGGGCGCTTTAAAAAGCTTATAAAAATGTTATTTGATAGGCAAATCATATTTTAAAAACATATTCTGAAACCCAAGTATCATATTATTAGTTCACATTAGTAAAAAAAAATCCATCATTATTGTTATTGTTTTTAAAATGATAAAACAGACTCATTATATATATATAATCTGCTGCAATTCTGAATTGCGCAACATGTGATATTTTCCTACGCCAAAAATATAGTCCTTGTTCCATTCTAAACATTGATTACATGTTTCTATGCCAAGTTGTGTGATAGTAAAAAAGAAAGAAAAATATACTATTTTAATTTCCTTTCATCTTGATTTAATGAACAATTAATCAAATTTACGTTTGACAAGTCGAAAACCAGAAAAGACTCCTTCCTTAATTATTTGAACAAAATTTAATGTAAACATAGAAAGGTAATAAAAATTTAAATATTATTGGAATCTATACGCATGGTACTCAATTCAAATAGATTATTATAATATTATGATTTTATTATTTTATGTAGTAAAATCACCCTTACAACTGTTACTCAATTACATAACAATTGATGACCTAGGGCTATAAATGTTCTGAGCTGTGTGCGCTGAACGACACAAGATTCTCGGTCGCATGCGGCAATTGAATTAACACAGACTGGCCGAATATAACAAAGGGGTGGGAAAGTGAAACAAAATGTTACACATAAGAAGAAACCACCAAAAATGATTTTCGACAGATCTTGCTATCTTTTCTCCAACTCAAAAAGAAAATTCAGCGCGAGCACCTGTCTGCGGGGCGGGAGGAGTGGGGGGGGGGGGGGGGGGGGGGGCAATGAGTTCGCTTCCACAATGAAACTACAGAAGTGATTAATATGTGACCGATAGAATCTAATCTAAAGTTGTTTAAACTCATGTGAATATTTTTTAAAATAATCATCGAATGCCTCAATTGAGGGCATTCCTTTATCGTGCTAGCACCTACCGCAAACATGTAACATGGAACTTTGATTATTTTAAACTACCTTGTACGCTATCGTATAAATCAATGCGTAATCAACTGTACAAGTAAAATACATTTATCTTTTCATCTTAAACCAATATAATACAGTGTAGTTGAAAACATAATAAAATATAGTTGTGTCCGTGCAAAATATGAAACATAAACGCGTCATAAGGTACATGTAGAAGAACACGAACCGACCGCGGATCACTTATCCACTCGCGCCGGATCTCCTCAGCCATGTGCGAGGGATGATCATCATTTAAAGGTTTAATATTTGAGGGGGGTGTTGATTTAAAACATTAATTGTACAGTTTTAAAGTAGTTTACATAAACAAACCAACCATTAGTTTATGTCTAACGATTTTTCCGATTTGGAGTAATATCGTTCTTTAATATTCATTACACTCAAATATTTAATTAAATATATACAAGTAGGACAAACTTTTATAACATTAAATTAAAACAGTTCTTGAATATACGGCTATATTAACTCAAACACGTTCATATGTATGTCAGTGTAAGTCGCGGTGTGCGAATCTTGTGTATTAAATAACCGCTTACCGCTAGGTAATGCAGCCGTGGCTGATCTCCTCGGCCGTGGGCGAAGGATAGATTACGTAAAGGTACAAAGCACAGAAACGCACAGCTCAGAATCAAGGAAGATTTGAAAAGTTTGCAGTATAATGACCTTACTCTATCAAATAGAAGTTATTTAGTTTACACTTAAACCCCACAATTGATCTATGTCTATTATTGCTTTAGAGAATGACATTGCTTTTATGAATTAAATGAACTTTTTCTTACTTGACATCCAATCGTTTAATCCACAAAAGATTTTGTGTAATCAAAACTAAAACAATTCTTGAGTTCGCGGCTAAATAAACTCATATATGAGAGACACAACTCTCGTGTATTAGATAACCGCTGACCGATAGGTAGTCCAGCCGCGAGCATGGTGACCGATTTTCTCGGCCGCGGACAAGAGAGAGCTTACGTAATGGTACACACACACATGCAGCTCTAATTCAAGGTAGATTTTAAATGCATGGAGTTAATAACTAAAATGTAATGTATAGAGTTTTTTAATTCCATATTTTGTGGTTTACTAGAAAAGAAAAAGAATGTTTTGTTTTCCAATTGCCGTTTTTAATGATTGTGCACTCTAAGAACTTAACAACAATGACTTAAACTCCTAAAGAAGAAGCTTACACTCCAACCAAAAAAAAAAAATTCTTATGAATTAATGCCTCCTTTATAAACCAGCATACTTTCTGCGGCAACTTTACGCCAGTTGTACGCACAAAGACTTTCTTTAACTTGTCAAATGAAAACAGGTACATGTCAACATGTATTGCTTTATACACTCATACTACACAAATCACTTACAAAATAACATTGTTACGACCTTTATGAGATCCCAACAAACAACTTTTCCAGCGACAGCCATATCAAAATCCTAACCATTTTTGAGTTATTAAGCAAAAACTTTTAGGGGCTATTGGTCCTTAATTTAAGGGGCCAGCCCTTTTTCATTGGTGTCAAATAAAAGCCCTTGATATTCTGCACAACTTTTATTCTACATGTCTTAACAAAATATTTTTCGTTAAAAAGATATAAAGGAAAATATGTCTAAATTTTTGCACTTTTTTGAATCCTGATTTTTGACCCCCTACCTTTTCCTAAATGAAAAACGTAATCTAAAAACAAAAACCGATGTGCACCACTACAATGTCTCTGCTATTTAAATTCGTTGGATTCCCATTCCCTGCTATCATAGTCTCGGAGCCTTTGTCTGGAAACCAAAGGCCCTAAAAAATTTTAAAAGGGGAATAACTCGTTAACGGAAAAGGAATTCTAACTTTTATGAATTGATGAAAATAGTGTTTTGTAAAGTCCATTAGCCCTGAAAATTTGAGCAAAAACCGTTCACAAATGAGCACGATATGAAGCCTCAAAGTTCGCGTCTAGGAAGAAAAAAAAAGAAAAACTAGAGCAAAGCTCGTTGCAAAGCAACGAGTGGGTCTTCCGGTGGTGTCGAGAGTAAAGATAGAAGTTCCTGTATGAAGCAGAGTTCTAAAACCAACTACAAAGAAAATGAAAAAAATATTTTTTTAAAAATCGAATAATTCTAAGAACGACCTAACAATGTCTGAATGATTTCAAGAACGAATTAACAAAAACCTTAACAATTTCTAGAACGACTTAATAAAAACAAAGTCCCGAATTTCTTCAAGTACGAATTAACAATTTCCGAATCATTTTAGGCACGAGTTAATTTAACTTTTAACATAACACTATTTTCTTAACCAAGAACCTGGAATCAAAATTTCCTGAAAACTCAATTATTAAATCCCAATATTTTTGTAATGCATCGTCCGATTTTAAAACGGATTTCAGTTTTAAATTAAGATTTATAAAAGCTCCTTTTTTGCTTGATGATTTATATCAAATTATTAGTCAGAAAAGAGTTATTATAAAAAAACTTAATAGCCCTTCTGGCCCCTAATTTGAGGGGTCAGCCCCTTTTTCTTGATATCAAATAAAAGGTCTCGCTAATATAAACATATTTTGTTCTACAAATGTTCACGAATGGTTAACCGTTATCGAGATATCTAAACAACTGTATTTTAGGGGCCGACCCTTTAACTCTTTACCGGGGCCATTAACAACAAAATTTATGGTATCATATTGTTCAGAACATTATTTTGAACAACTTTTGTTCTACATTGCTTTAAAAAATATTTCTCCTTTTTCACAGATATTAATGATCAAAGTTTTGAATTCTGGCCCCTTGAAACCCATGATTACGTAATATATGACTTAGGTATGATACTGTATAGATAAACAGCTGTACAATGAACATTTTTGCTTCTATAATTAATAACAAATAATTGTTCAGTAAAGAGTTCTTGTAAGAAGATTTAAGACTCCTCTTGACCCCTAATTGGCGGGGCCAGCCCCTTTTTCTTGATATCAAATGAAAGGTCTTGCAAATATAAAAATATTTTGTTGAACAAGTGTTCACGAAATGTTAACCGTTCTTAGGATATCTTTACAAATGTGTTTTTTAAGGGCCGACCCTTTATCTCCTAAATGGGGCCATGAACAAAAAAAAATTAAAGGTGGCATATTGTACAGAACGAACATTATTTTAAGCAACTTTTGTTCTTCAATGCTTTTCAAAATATTTCTCCTTTTTCATATATTAATGATCGAAATTTTGAATTTCTGGCCCCTTGAAACCCCTAATTACGTAACATATGACTTAAGTATGGTACTGTATAGATAAACAGCTGTACAATGAACATTTTTGCTTCTATAATTAATAACAAATTATTATTCGGTAAAGAGTTATTGTAAGAAGACTTTACAGCCCTCTTGGCCCCTAATTTGAGGGGCCAGCCCCTTTTTCTTGATATCAAATGAAAGCCCGTGTAATTTGAAACAACTTTTGCGTGACATGTTTTATAAAAATATTTGTACATCAAAAGATTTCACAAAAAATGTGCAAAAATTTCGTGAAAAAATTTGGTGCCAATTTTCAGGTTCAGGCGAGCTTGGAGGCCTTTAGCAATTTTACATCATTGGAAGCATGGGGGTACATCTACATACATTCATCTACAATCCCTGAAAATTTCAAGCTTCTATCTTGATTAGTTTCGGAGGAGATGCGTGGACAAAATGACCCTAAAAAATTTACAAAATCGTCAATATCTGAAACCGGAAGTGACGTCATCATTTAAAAATTTTATTAAAATGTAGCGCCGATCATGCTTTATTTTTCCTGAAAATTTTGTGCGAATCGGTTGGATAGTTTTTGAGAAATAGCGCTCCAAAAAAGTCAGAAAAAGAAAAAAAAGAATAACTAGAGCAAAGCTCGTTGCAGAGCAACGAGTGGGTCTTCCGTTAATGTCGGAAGTAAAGCTGGAAGTTCCTGTAAGAAGCAGAGCTCTTAAACCAATAACAAGAGTAACTAAAATAAAAAGATGAAAAAAATTGAATTATTCCTGGTACGACTTAACAAAACCCGAATGATTTTAAGTACGATTTAAGAAAAACCTTTTTGATTTCAAGAACAACTTAACAAAAAAATCCGAATAGGTTTAAGTACGACTTAACAATTATTTTTAGTACGAGTTATTTTACTATAAACATTACGCTATCTTTTAAACCAAGGAAGCGGAAAGAAAATTTCCGGAAAAAACAGTTTTTAAACCCCGATATCTCTGTTATGCATCGTCTGATTTTAAAACAGATTTCAGTTTTTAATTAAGCTTAATAAAAGCTGCTTTGTTGCTTTATTATAAATATCAAATTATTTGTCAGAAAAGAGTTATCATAAAAAGACTTAGTAGCCCTTGTACCCCCTAGTTTGTGAGGCCAGGCCCTTTTTTCTTGATATCAAATAAAAGGTCTCGCTAATATAAACATATTTTGTTCTGCAAGTGTTCATGAATTGTAAACCGTTCTCGAGATATCTGTACAAATGTATTTTAGGGGCCGACCTTTTAAACCCTTACCGGGGCCACTAACAACAAAACTTTTAATTTAATATTGTTCAGAACATTATTTTATACAACTTTTGTTCCACATTGCTTGTAAAAATATTTCTCCTTTTTCAGATATTAATGATCATAGTTTTGAGTTCTGGCCCTTTGAAACCCCTAATTACGTAATATATGACTTTTGTATGGTACTGTATAGATGAACAGCTGTACAATGAACATTTTTGCTTCTATAGTTAATAACAAAATATTGTTCAGTAAAGAGTTATTGTAAAATGACATTAGAGCCCTTTTGGCCCCTAATTTGAGAGGTCGGCCCCTTTTTCTTGATATCAAATTTAAGGTCTTGCAAATTTAAACATATTTTGTTTAACAAGTGTTCATGAAATGTTAACCGTTCTTGAGATATCTGTACGAGTGTGTTTTAGGGGCCGACCCTTTAACTCCTAAATGGGGTCATAAACAAAAACATTAAAGGTAGCATATTGTAAAGAACACACTTTTAAGCAACTTTTGTTCTACATTGCTTTTAAAAATATTTCTCCTTTTTCAGATATTAATGATCATAGTTTTGAACTTCTGGTCCCTTGAAACCCTTTATTACGTAACATATGACTTAAGTATAATACTGTATAGATAAACAGCTGTACAATGAACATTTTTGCTTATATAATTGATAACAAATTATTGTTCAGTAAAGAGTTATTGTAAGAAGACTTTAGAGCCCCCTTGGCCCCTAATTTGAGGGGTCAGCCCCTTTTTCTTGATATCAAAGTAAAGCTCGTGAAAATTGAAACAACTTTTGCATTACATGTTTTAACAAATTATGTGCACATCGAAAGGTATTACAGAAAATGTGCAAAAATTTTGTGGAGAAATTTGGTGCTTATTTTCAGGTTCAGGTGAGCTTCGAGGCCTTGAGCAATTTTCATAATTGGAAGCAAGGGGGTACATTTACAGACATTCATCTACAACCCCTGAAAATTTCAAGCTTCTATCTTGATTAGTTTCGGAGGAGATGCGTGGACAAAATGACCCTTAAAAATTTACAAAATCGTCTATATCTGAAACCGGAAGTGACGTCATCATGCAAAAATTTAAGAATATGTAGCGACGATGATGTTCTACCACTCCTAAAAATTTCATACAAATCGGTTGGGTAGTTTTTGAGAAATAACGCTCCAAAAAAGTCAGAAAAAGAAAAAAAAGAATAATAAGAACTAGAGCAAAGCTCGTTGCAAAGCAACGAGTGGGTCTTCCGTTAATATTGAGAGTAAAGCTATATGTTCCTGTAAGAAGCAGAGTTCTTAAACCAAGAACAAGATCACCTAAAACGAAAAGAACAAAAATCGAATAATTCTTGGTACGACTTTACAAAATCCGAATGATTCTGAGTACGAATTAACAAAAACCTTTTCGATTTCAAGAACGACTTAACAAAAAAAATCCGAATGTGTTCAAGTACGACTTAACAATTATTTTTGGTACGAGCTAATTTAACTTTTAACTTTACGCTATTTTCTAAACCAGTACGCGGAATCATATTTTCCGGATAAATCAATTTTGAACCCCAATTTGTCTGTAGTGCATGGTCCGATTTTAAAACAAATTTCAGCGTTAGATTAAGCTTAAAAAGTTCTTTGTTTCTGCTTTATGAATTATATCAAATTATCGCTAAGGAAAGAGTTATTATAAAAATACATAGTAGTCCTTATAGCCCCTAACATGAGGGGCCAGCCCTTTTTTCTTTATATCAAATAAAAGGTCTCGCAAATATAAACATATTTTGTTCAACATGTATTCATGAATTGTTAAACGTTGTCGAGATATCTGAGCAGTTGTGTTTTAGGGGCCGACCCTTTAACCCCTTACCGAGGCCACTAACAACAACATTTTTGGTATCATATTGTTGAGAATATTATTTTGAACAATTTTTGTTCTACATTCCTTTTCAAAATATTTATCCTTTTTCAGACATTAATGATCAAAGTTTTGAATTCTGGCCCCTTGAAACCCCCAATTACGTAATATATGACTTAAGTATGGTACTGTATAGATAAACAGCTGCACAATGACCATCTTGCTTCTATAATTAATAACAAATTATTGTTCAGTAAAGAATTATTGTAAGAAGACATTTGAGCCCTCTTGGCCCCTAATTTGAGGGACCAGCCCCTTTTTCTTAATATCAAATGAAAGGTCTCGAAAATATAAACATATTTTGTTTTACAAGTGTTCACGAAATGTTAACGGTTCTTGAGATATTTGTACAAATGTGTTTTAGGGGCCGACCCTTTAACTCCTAAATGGGGTCATAAACAAAAAAATTTAAGGTTGCATATTGTACAGAACATTATTTTGAGCAACTTTTGTTCTACATTGCTTTTCAAAATATTTATCCTTTTTCAGATATTAATGATCAAAGTTTTGAACTTCTGGCCCCTTGAAGCCCCTAATTACGTAACATATGGCTTAAATATGGTACTGAATAGATAAACAGCTGTACAATAAACATTTTTGCTTCTTTAACTATTAACAAATAATTGTTCAGTAAAGAGTTATTGTGAGAAGTATTTAGAGCCCTCTTGGCCCCTAATTTGAGGGGTCAGCCCCTTTTTCTTGATATCAAATGAAAGCCCTTGTAAATTGGAACAACTTTTGCATTACATGTTATAACAAAATATGTACACATCGAAAGGTATTACAGAAAATGTGCAAACATTTCGTGAAAAAATTTGGTGCTAATTTTCAGGTTCAGGCGAGCTTCAAGGCCTTGAGCAATTTTCATAATTGGAAGCATGGGGGTACATCTACAGACATTCATCTACAATCCCTGAAAATTTTAAGCTTCTACCTTGATTAGTTTCGAAGGAGATGCGTGGACAAAATGACCCTTAAAAATTTACAAAATCGTCTATATCTGAAACCGGAAGTGACGTCATCATTTGAAAATTTAATAATATGTAGCAACGATGATGTTCTATCAGTCCTGAAAATGTCGTGCAAATCGGTTGGGTAGTTTTTGAGAAATAACGCTGCAAAGCAACGAGTGGGTCTTCCGTTAATGTCGGAAGAAAAGCTAGAAGTTCCTGTAAGAAGCAGAGCTCTTAAACGAATAACAAGAGTAACTTAAATAAAAAGATGAAAAAAATCGAATTATTCGTGGTACGACTTAACAAACCCGAATGATTTTAAGTACGATTTAACAAAAACCTTTTTGATTTCAAGAACGACTTAACAAAAAAAATCCGATAGTTTTTGAGTACGACTTAAGAATTATTTTTGGTACGAGTTAATTTTTCTATATACATTACGCTATTTTTTAAACTAAGGACGCGGAATTAAAATTTCCGGGAAAATCAATTTTTAAACCCCGATATCTCTGTAATGCATCGTCTGATTTTAAAACGGATTTCAGTTTTAAATTAAGCTTTATAAAAGCTGCTTTGTTGCTTTATAATAAATATCAAATTATTGGTCAGAAAAGAGTTATCATAAAAAGACTTAGTAGCCCTTGTACCCCCTAATTTGTGGAGCCAGCCCCTTTTTCTTGATATCAAATAAAAGTATCGCTAATATAAACATATTTTGTTCTACAAGTGTTCATGAATTGTAAACCGTTCTCGAGATATATGTACAAATGTGTTTTAGGGGCCGACCCTTTAACCCCTTACCGGGGCCACTAACAACAAAATTTTTGGTTTAATATTGTTCAGAACATTATTTTGAACAACTTTTGTTCTTCACTGCTTTTTAAAATATTTCTCCTTTTTCAGATATTAATGATCATAGTTTTGAGTTCTGGCCCCTTGAAACCCCTAATTACGTAATATATGACTTAGGTATGGTACTGTATAGTTGAACAGCTGTACAATGAACATTTTTGCTTCTATAATTAATAACAAAATATTGTTCAGTAAAGAGTTATTGTAAAAAGACATTAGAGCCCTTTTGGCCCCTAATTTGAGAGGCCAGCCCCTTTTTCTTGATATCAAATTTAAGGTCTTGCAAATTTAAACATATTTTGTTCAACAAGTGTTCATAAAATGTTAACCGTTCTTGAGATATCTGTACGAATGTGTTTTAGGGGCCGACCCTTTAACTCCTAAATGGGGTCATAAACAAAAACATATAAGGTAGCATATTGACAAGAACACCATTTTAAGCAACTTTTGTTCTACATCGCTTTTAAAAATATTTCTCCTTTTTCAGATATTAATGATCAAAGTTTTGAACTTCTGGCCCCTTGAAACCCCTAATTACGTAACATATGACTTAAGTATGATACTGTATAGATAAACAGCTGTACAATGAACATTTTTGCTTATATAATTAATAACAAATTATTGTTCAGTAAAGAGTTATTGTAAGAAGATTTTAGAGCCCCCTTGGCCCCTTATTTGAGGGGTCAGCCCCTTTTTTCTTGATATCAAAGGAAAGCTCGTGAAAATTGAAACAACTTTTGCATTACATGTTTAAACAAATTATGTGCACATCGAAAGGTATTACAGAAAATGTGCAAAAATTTCTTGGAAAAATTTGGTGCTAATTTTCAGGTTCAGGCGAGCTTCGAGGCCTTGAGCAATTTTCATAATTGGAAGCATTGGGGTACATCTACAGACATTCATCTACAACCCCTGAAAATTTTAAGCTTCTATCTTGATTAGTTTCGGAGGAGATGCGTGGACAAAATGACCCTTAAAAATTTACAAAATCGTCTATATCTTAAACCGGAAGTGACGCCATCATACAAAAATTTAATAATATGTAGCAACGATGATGTTCTATCATTCCTGAAAATTTCGTGCAAATCGGTTGGGTAGTTTTTGAGAAATAACGCTCAAAAAAAGTCAGAAAAAGAAAAAAAAGAATAACTAGAGCAAAGCTCGTTGCAAAGCAACGAGTGGGTCTTCCGTTAATGTCGAAAGTAAAGCTAGAAGTACCTGTAAAAAGCAGAGTTCCTTAACCAATAACAAGAGTAACTAAAACATGAGAAAAAATTCGAATAATTTTTGGTACGACTTAACAAAATCCGAATGATTTTAAGTACGACTTAATAAAAACCTTTTCGATTTCAAGAACGTCTTAACATAAAAATTTGAATGTGCTCAAGTACGGCCTGACAATTATTTGTGGTACAAGTTAATTTTACATTTAACCTTGTGCTATTTTTTAAATCAATAACGTAGAATCAAATTTTCCAGAAAAATCAAATTTTAAACTCCAATTTCTCTGTAGTGTATCGTCCGATTTTAAAACGAATTTCAACATTAGATTAAGCTTAAAAAGTTCTTTTTTTTTTTTTTTTGCTTAATGATTAATATCAAATTATCGCTTAAAAAGAGTTATTATAAAAAGACTTAGAAGCCCTTTTAGCTACTAATTTGAAGGGCCAGCCCTTTTTTCTTGATATCAAATAAAAGGTCTTGCAAATATAAACATATTTTGTTCATCATGTATTCACGAATTGTTAAACGTTCTCGAGATATCTGAACAAATGTGTTTTAGGGGCCGACCCTTTAATTACTTATTGGGCCCACAAACAACAAAATTTAGATGTCATATTGTTGATAACATTCTACTTTACATTTTTTGTTCAACATTGCTTTTCAAAATATTTCTTCTTTCTTAGATATAAATGATAAAAGGTTTAAACTTCTGGCCCCTTAAAACCCCTAATTACGTAACATATGACGTAGGTATGGTACTGTAAAGATAAACAGCTGTACAGTGAACATTTTTGCTTCTATGATTAATAACAAATTATTGTTCAGTAAAGAGTTATTGTAAGAAGACTTTAGAGCCTTCTTGGTCCCAAATTTGAGGGGCCAGCCCCTTTTTCTTATCATCAAATTAAAGATCTTGCAAATATAAACATATCTTGTTCAACAAGTGTTCACAAAGTGTTAACGGTATTCGAGATATCTGTACAAATGTGTTTTAGGGGCCGACCCTTAAACTCCTGAATGGGACCATTAACAAAAAAATTAAGGTGGCATATTGTATAGAACATTATTTTGAGCAACTTTTGTTCTACATTGCTTTTCAAAATATTTCTCCTTTTTCCAATATAAATGATCAAAGTTTCGAACTTCTGGCCCCTTGAAACCCCTAATTACGTAACACATGACTTAGGTATTTTACTGTATAGATAAACAGCTCTTCAATGAACATTTTTGCTTCTATAATTGATAACAAACTATTGTTTAGTAAAGAGTTATTATAAGAAGACTTTAGAGCCCTCTTGGCCCCTAATTTGAGGGGCCAGCCCCTTTTTCTTGATATCAAGTTATAGGTCTTGCAAATATAAACATCTTTTGCATTACATGTTTTAACAAAATATGTATACATCAAAAGTTATTACAAAAAATGTTCTAAAAATTTTTGGAAAATTTTGGTGCTAATTTTCAGGTTCGGGTGAGCTTCAAAGCCTTAAGCAATTTTCATTGATGGAAGCAAGGGGGTACATCTACAAACATTCATCTACAATCCCTGAAAATTTCAAGCTTCTGTATTGATTAGTTTCGGAGGAGATGCGTGGACAAAATGACCCTTAAAAATTTATAAAATCGTCAATATCTGAAACCGGAAGTGACGTCATCAGTCAAAAATTTAATAAAATGTAGCGCCGGTGATGCTCTATAAGTCCTGAAAATTTCGTGGAAATCTGTTGAATAGTTTATGAGATATAAGCCACCAAAAAAGTCAGAGGAAGAATAATAATAATGAAAAAGAAACCGAAGAATAACAAGAGGGTCTTCCGTTGAAAACGGAAGACCCTAATAAGAATAAAGAAAAAGAAACCGTAGAATAACAAGAGGGTCTTCCGTTGGAAACGGAAGACCCTAATAAAGAAAAAGAAACCGTAGAATAACAAGAGGGTCTTCCGTTGGAAACGGAAGACCCTAATAAAGAAAAAGAAACCGTAGAATAACAAGAGGGTCTTCCGTTGGAAACGGAAGACCCTAAAAAGAATCCGAAGAAAAACAATAGGGTCTTCCGTTGGAAACGGAAGACCTAATAATAATAGAAAGAAACCGTAGAATAACAAGAGGGTCTTCCGTTGGAAACGGAAGACCCTAAAAAGAAAAATAAGAATAATCTTAACCAGCACAATAATGGAAAGGTCTTCCGTTGGAAACGGAAGACCTTAATTATTATAAAGACAGAAATATGTTTTATAAATATGACTGTGTAACACTTCGAATTACGAAGACATTAAAAAATATACATATTGGATACAGTTATAAAATTTTGACCCCTACGATTTTCCATACATAAACTCCTGCATTGCATTATAGGTTCATTGTCAATTGATTATCTATCTGGCAACAAAATATTAACATTTTCAGTGTCTTTGTCTGTGATAACGATTCTGTAATCTACAGTCCAATAAATCAAATTAAAGCATTGTTGGGGCGCACGATGGGTTTGCAAAATCAAAAGATATGAAAATCACATAAGTATGTCAATATTCTAATATTTAATTGTACAATTGCTGAAAATTAAATTAATAGGCCTATAAGTAATAAGGAGTCATTCTTTGAATATTATGAGGTGATAATATCGGTCGGGGCGAGATTCCCGTATCACATGCGGAATCACATTTCAACCTCAATACCTTTATAAAATATAAGGTGCAAAAGTCTCATATCTAGGAACAAAATATTAGAATGCAACCCCAAGGTGCATGGGTGGGCTGAAAAATGTTATTACCCTACCTTTCCAAATTGTTCTTTCATGTCATACATAATACACACCCTCCCATCAAACAGCTAAAAGGAATAACGTCACTTTGGTAACACGTGATTCTTTGTCACTTGTGATATCATAAAGGAAACGATGCATTTACCTTAATAGAGGTAGTCCTGATGAAAAACGACAATTATCTTATAAAAATGATTTCATATTCTTCTCAGTCGTACAACAATTTTAAAACTTGATAAAGAAAAATGTTAAAATTCATGCAGTCCAGGGAAAAAATATTTCTAAAGTATATGTGAATCTCCAGTTTGATTTTGATTGATTGATTAACCGTGTAATGTCTATAGTAAATAATGTATTCAATAGTATTACTTTGAAGTATTGCAGTTTTTATTCTGAAGAAATGTGTATGTGTTTACGTTGTCAGGTAATTTAAATTCTCCTTATAAGAAAACACCGTTTTGTCGAAAATCTAAGCCACTCTTTCTGACCTATATTTCCCATTGAGATATCATAATAATTCATACGTTATTTCTCATTGCCCCTTCACATAAACGTGAATAATGCGTAAAGTAATAGAACAAATAAAAGCTGAGAGTTTGCCCTTCTCTTGTGGATACACTTGATTTAATAAGATAGGACTTTAAAGTTTTTAGCAAGCCATTATAGTTATAATCCTATCATTCCAAGGTAGGTTTTTAAAATCAATGTGAACTTGTCACCAGGTGTGTCTGTCTGACGTGGTCGTTGACCGACTTCAAGCCACGTATGAAGAGTTCGAACGTCAGTATGGGGCTGAAAATGTCCATCAGATTCCTTGTGACGTCACAGACAAAACACAAGTAAAAGGTAATATTAGCATCCTTAGAGTTGTAGGTGTATCAATTGTGAAGATTATTCTTTGTTTTAACATCAATAACTTTGCAAATTTTTAAGTTGTGACACATTGAACTAAGATTGGAGTTAACATTGCTTTTCATTTGGTCTACAAAATCTTCATCAAATTTAAACAGTTTAAAGATGCTATGGTAACGAACGTTTCAGACCTGTTCAAAGGAACTGTCGACACTTTCGGGGCTATAGACATTGTGTTTAACAATGCTGGTGTGACAGCTTCGGAAGATTGGGAGAAAGTGATCCAAATAAACCAGGTATTTAAGCATTGTTCATTATTTTTTGAGAATATAGTCTCATAGATGCAGCGATGTGTGCATAAAAATTGATTAACGCTTGTTAGCGCGTTGTGAGAATTTGTATGCACCCCCCGCTGCATATATGAGATTTTGTCTTTCAAAAAATGATTTACTGCTTTATTTTTACATTTCATTTACTTCTTGCCTCTCCAAATGTGATTTATACCTTAAAATGTCTTTTTTATCCTAAGGATAAAAATAATAATTCAAAGCTTCTATTTATATTTTTTAAAAATTAAATCTTGCCTTGTCTGCAAAGGTGATTTATACCTTAAAATTTCTTTTTTATTCTAGTGATAAGTTCATTTAAACGGAAGAGCTACTGTAACAGCCACAAGCGTGAACTCTGATTTTTGCTTGTGACGTTGCATTTTACAGAATTCAACGTTTTTGACGTCATAATAAAACTTGACATTTTTTATTCATTACCCTGTGTGTTTTACAGTGTTATAACTGCAGTAGCTTTAACACACTTTACAAGCAAAACATATGTGAAATGTAAATATAGCGTTAAAAAGCAGTAGCCTTCTACACTTTGTACACGCAAAAATATGTGCAATGTAAATATTGTAAAATGTAAATTAAATATTCATGTAATCACAGTGTATAATGCACTCAATACATGTATGGTATTACTAAATAACAACTTTGGTAATTGTTTGAAAGTTTCTTTGTTAAATTTATCCCATCTTGCAAAAAAATAACTTTTCTGCGTTACGATACATTTTTAAAAAATGCACAAGTTAATGTAACATATAACAATAAATTTTGAGTATGTCTTATGACAGGTCGGTGTAATACGCTGCACTTACCTTGCTCTTGAATACATGAAGAAATCATCCAAAGGTCGAGGTGGAATAATAATCAACATGGCATCTTTTGCAGGTTTGGTTTAGCATCATCTAAATTTTGATCAAATTAAGATTCTGTAAGGACAAGTTTTGTTTAGAGACTCTTTTCCTGAAGTGATAGTTTTCCTTCATAGTCTTGCTCTAAAGAGTCTAAAGACCTACTGTACCATAAATCAAGAGTCAGTCCCCCATTCTCTAACTACTACAATCACCTAGTAGATTAAAAAATTTAGAATGTCAACAACAATATTTTGAATGGTTTTGAACAAATATTTCTATAAGTAAAAAAACATTTTTTTAAAAAGATCAATCATTTTATTATAATGAAATGAAATAGAATATAGCAATCTAATGTACGTGCGTTTATTTGATTTCAGTTCAACGCTTGCGTCACTCTGCCAAAGATATTTACCTAATTATGGTTTACTGAAAATATTTGTATAATTTTATATTGTTTATTCAATTACATATACCAGTTAACCTTCTTGCCTATTATGTCAAGTCAGTGGCTTAAGTACAAATATATAGCTCATATTTTTCAAAAGGAGAGGGAAACCATAAATATGTCAATGAAACGTAGTGGAAAATTACTTGAAATTATTTGAAAAAGGGTGGGGTGCTACTGCACTCATTTCTACGGTTTGGCAACCAAAAAATTTGATAAGTATGATACAGTTTGATTGAGTATTTAAATTTTATTGACTGTTAGTTTGTGTCTATTTTGTACATTTCAATTTTGCTACAAAAAACAAAAACAGAAAACAAAACAAAAAAACAAACAAAACAAACAAACAAAAACGAAAAAAAAACCTATATCTAACAAAATGGGATATAGCCTAATAGACTCTCTAACAAAAACTACCTGGTGACTATTGATAAACTTTGTTTCTCTGTTAACAATATATATACAAATAAAATAAGTATGTTTACAATATAGTTTTTGAAAAATTTTCATGATATACATTTTTGTTTTTTTCCAATTTTCTTCAAAATAAAAGTAATATTTTTTTTACTTTACTGACTATCATTACATGTTCTTAATTTGTAGCCTAACAAAATGTATTTTGGTGAATGCTTTATTAAATTATGAGATAATGTTTCATCGTGTTAAAAGTTGGCTGTTGAGTTTATGAACCATGTGAGCTAAAGCTCACTATAAGAAAACAAACGTGCAAAGGTATGAATATTTTATCCGTTTAAATAAGTCTATAAGTTGTTTTAACGATTTAAGTATTTAAAAAAAAGTTGGCTGGGTCTACGTTTAATGGGCATGGTCACAACTTTTGTCAAATTTTATTTTTCTATTTTTATTGTTTTCAATGCTTTGATAATGCATTTCTAATGATCAACCACAATATGGGTGGCGGTCGTAGATTTTTAAGCAAGATGTAGCGCACATAATTCTTTGTTAACAAGGCTCATGAAGAAAGTTATTTTTTAAGCTGATATTTAAGTCTGTTAATTTGTTTTGAACATTAATAAACAGTTCTCGGCATTTGTTATATTAGTTTTATTCCAAACCTGGAATTTTCCACTCAACATTTACAATGTAAACAAAAACATTACCTGAGATTTGTTTGATAACAAAGATTTGTGAGTATCTTCCTTATAACTCTACAAATGACTCTCATCTTTTGGTTGTCTATTAGGAATGTTTTACTGAAGCTTTGTTAATATTAAAAACAGAAAAATAAACTTTAACCAAATTCGTGACAATGTCCCTGTAAGTGCATATTCGCAAACCAAGGGTTTACGATCCACTCATCTCCTCTACAACCCTTGGAAAATTTAGCCGACAAAATCAAAACTCGCGAAACGGAATATGATAGGGTGGGAAGCGAGGCGATCGCAAGGAATCTGGTATTTGGTGGTTTAGTTCGTTGTGTTTTCATACAAAAATACAGTCATTTTTACAATTTTTACGTAATTATTGAATAACATACGATATATAATTACAAGTATGTTTAAAAAAATATTCTTATTTTTTCCACAACTATTTCTTCAAATACCTCTTAGATGAAAAATACGTATTTAAGCTGCTCCGATTTAGATTAAATCCTAGATGGCGCTGTGCTAAAAAACATTTGTCAAATCTGCCAAGGGTTGTAGAGGAGCAGAGTGGATCGTAACCCTGCTTTAAGTGGTGAGTGTCGAAAATTTTAGTTCTGTATATGTGGATATCTAAGGTTGTGATATTTAACGAGAAAATTTGAATTTTCCTAGGGTTGTGTCCTTCCCCATTAGTCCCAATTTATGCGAGCTCAAAATTTGGTGTTGTTGGATTCACCCTAAGTCATGCGGTATGTAACAAAACAAAACATGAATCCCTTGTAGATATTTTATCAGGTATCCTGTCATAGAAAATATGAACTGTCAATTAACCATGTATATCTAATGAAGGAATCGAAATTCAAAATAACTTTTATACGATCTTTTAATCATAAGTGGTTAGATGTCTTTTTATTACTTTTATGCGACAAAAGTTAATTCAAGCGTTTTAGCACAAGCGGCTTCAGCTAAATCGAGTAATTTGCATAATGCTCAGTTGTTTGAAAGTCCGCCAAATATCGTACACTCCAATTATGTTACGTTGACAGTCATAGTTTAAAATATAACAAGTTTGAAAAATCGGATTGATAGTTGTGTTCAATGTATTTTTCTTTTTATTAGCTCCATGCTGATGTTGTAGAAAGTGGTGTGAGGATGGCGGTCCTGTGTCCTACTTTCGTCGAAACAACGATGATAGATGTTGACAGTATAAAAGATTACATTGAAAAAATTGGGATAATAAAGTAAGTTTGATAAAAGAAACAATGTTTACGATTTCACTTGCAAAGACGCCATTTTTATTAAAGTAAGCACAGGTGAAGAACTCACATTAAATGCATCATGTCTCTTAAAAGCTTAGAAGTTAAAAAGAGATATGTTTCATCATAGTAACAGGCACCTGGCGTTTAAACATATTTTTTATAGTTATTAAAATAATTTTCTGAACTATAATGCAAGCATTTATCGTCACTGTCGCGGTTTAAATTTGTTCATCATATCATCTACTTTGATCTTCTATGTTTTCGGAACTGTGTAACTAAAATTTCTGAAATTTCCCCAGCTTCAATTTTGCACGATCACTCCTAATTCAATCCTGATAGATGTCTACATTAATTTATGCGGAAAATTACTAAAGAAGACGTGTAACATTTTCTATATAGCTGTTTGCGTAAGGTTTCTTTGTTGTTATTGTTGAGTTTTGACCATTTGATGTTTCGACCAAATTTGAATGTTTTGTTTTAGCTGTAGCTTTCTGGATCTCCCAGAATTCCCTACTTGAAGTCGACAATGTGTATCATATGCATGTTGCAGCTTTATAGCATGTCAGAAATTTTCCATTTACCCACCTTTCGTGTTATTGTCTGTAATTTGCAATTTAAGTGCATAAAGTCTACTTTAAAGTCATAAACGCAAGTTTCAAATCTTACATCTGATTCTTTTGTACCTAACATTAGGATGCAACATATTGCTTATCAATTTCAGGAAACTTCCCTTAAACTGTTGATAATAATTAAAAATCATTTTACGAATTTTAACAACATTAACCAGCCATTCACGATTTTTCAAAAAATGTTTTTCTTCTTTGCTCAAGTAACGGAAGAGAATCTTAGCAGATGTGAATGTGCAGATATAAGAATAGCAACCGTGACGATCCTAGTTGTTTTATTATTGTTTTATTATAATAATACAGTAATTGTAAATCATCTAATTAAGAAAAAAAATTAATGTCATGTACGTTTGGTTATAACATTTACCAGATGAAATTCTGTGTATTTTGTAGAAAGGAGAAATTGGCTGAAGTTCTTTTAGAGATGGTCAAAGATGAAACAAACAACGGAAAGTGTATGGTTGTCACCCCTCGGTTTAATTATTACAAGGATGATTTTCCAAAAGTGGAAGATGTTTTTCTTTCGGCAGAACAGTCGTAGAATCTAGGGTGCATTCTAGAATCTAAAACTTTGTAATATTCGTACATAAATTATGAAGTGTTATTTTAAGCATTTTCAAATTTTGACTCTCTTTGCTTTCTATCTTTCAATATTAATATATTTCTTTATTAAATCAATCAGACAAATTTGGATTTACGATTGCTACTATCAATACATGTTTTATCTTAATTTGTCCTGCGTCTCTGATCGTTGTAGTCAACTTTCACCCGCTTTTCTGGAACTTGTAGGTCAATACATGTATTAAGCGAAGATTAGAAACACATCCCTGAAGCATCTGTTGTATTAGCCTTATGAAGCTTATTACATCTTTTGATGCCCATAAAAAGAGAAGAACACTTAGGGATATTAATAGGGATTAGAGTGAGTAACAATTTTTAAAAAAAATACATAGATAAGAATCGCTCTATACATTAAAATGAAAGGTTTCAACTTAAATATTATTTCAAACATGAGTTCTATTTATCCAGATATATTTTCTATCGAAGAAAATGTACAACAGGAATGGACGGCTTTTTGACATCATTGATAGCTGCTTTTTCAATAAAAATGGCTCACGTAAATTTACTTACCCTGTCATCGGTCATTTACAAAACTATTTTGTTAAAAAACCATTCAGGTTGCATACACAAGTACTCTGAACATGATACGAAAAAAGCTTGCGTTTCTGATTGAAAAAATATATATAGTTTTTTTTTTAAATCAGGTCTTCCAACAATCTGTTTGGAATTCCCATTGGTACCCCAATTGCACTCCTTTGTTAACAGACATATTTCAATATTCATGACAAGTGGTGATAGCAATCTTTGTTCTCAATCGAAAGTCCAAAGGAAAAATACAAAAAAGGGGCAGAGTAAACACAGACATCTATAAAATTTGGTCCCATGGAAGAGTGAACATGCTCTGTTGACAGGTCACACTCATCGTGTGCTTTTGTCTTTATCGAGAAAACAGAAAAATTTGTACTCAATTCGCCGATTAATAATAAAAAAGAAAGTATTTGTGCCACGAATCATCAAAACGTATATCACTTTGTACTTAAAATGACCGCCACCATTTTTATCTTCAAGCAAATGCAAGAACAAGAGAAAAAAAATCATTAATGTTTGTCCTTCATGAGCATAGTTTAATAAAACCAAGCCTCATTATGATGTTTTTTGCGTTTGTTATAATAAGAACTTACAAGAAAGAAAATAGGCTTGTTCAGATGTTTTTAAAAAAGTATCACACAAGAAATAATTGTAGGACACGGTCCATTTCTTTAAACACCAACCTTAACCATATTTTTAGTGTTTGATATGATAAATCGAGATACTACACTTTGTCTAATGTTTCTGCTTCCGCCATTTTTTTGCTCAATATTTCGATAATAATAAATGCATTTGTGTGCAATGTACATTCGTTCACAAGATGTTTCCCCTCAATGACTTCAAGTTTCAATACACAACAAAAATAGAATGTCTACCGGAAATTTGCATTGCAAACGACATGAAAAGTACACGGATGATAATGTAAAAATGTTCAAAGAGACGCGAGAAGTTTTAAAGAATAAAAGATGTCAGATTTTCTCAATAATTGATTTTAATTGATAATTGAATAAAAAATACATTTTTGTTTTTTGAAACTTCTCTTGGTATGATGATGGAACTAATAAAAAAAAATCAGAGAATGTTGTCATATATTGATTTCAGGTGGTTATCACAGACTAATCAACCATCAATGATGGCAACGGTAATCTTCGTTATCTGCCGATGAATAGGAGAATTATTCATTCTTGCCAAATTTGATCTCAAATCAAACAATAAAATTGTTTATAATTCATACAAATATTTTTTTCGCTGACACAATGTCAATCACAAAAAATGTATGAACTAATGGAAAGGGACTATAAACAAAAGTTCTGATTCTCTCATATGTTTGGAATGAGAAACCGATTGTTCCTTATGCTTCCAAAGTTCACATATATGTGTACAATTGAAATCAATATTAGATAAGAACAGTATTTATAAATAAAGAGTCTGTCGATGGAATTTAAAACGTCAAAATCTCGTCCATTGGAAGAGACTGGGTAGTAGTTTGGCAATTTACTTTATACAAAATGTTGCATTGTTGTAATACTAGCCAAACAACAGATTAAACTTATAAACAAAATATATGGTATAAGGCTTAATTACTTAGCAATTAATTGATAATTATATTTTTTTTTGCTTTTGACCCGAAGATTTGGTTGACCATTGGAAATGCCAAATTGATATTGCAAACAAAATTATACGCGGTGAGGTAAAATTTGTCAATTTCATTACATGTAGAATCGTGACATGGCGCTTTAAATAAACATTTTTTTCTACGGAAAACAATTGTATAAAATATTTGTAAACAAAGAAGAGAAGTTTAAAAAGTACTTCTAGATAACATTACGGAAACACTGGTCTTCCTTTAGTGCTCATCACAAAAAACCCAGAGACACTTAGACAGTAAAGAAGGAACGTAAATGAACTGCGCAGATTAGTCATTAACAGTGTCTTCTAGATATTCGACAGATTCACATGTAGTTAAAGAAAGGAAAAGATGCAGCGTTTTACATCTTCTGTAAGTACTATATATTTAGTTTCTATTGTTACGATAATACTATTTACTCGTCTGAAATAGTCCTTAAATAATGAAATTAACTTGTTTGAAAATACCTTTGTAATCAATCTTTTATAAATGTTTTTTTTTATTCCGAGAAGGTTGAGACAAAATGGTTTTATATTTTGTTCTTGGTCTGTACCATCTCTGGTAACATTAACTGAGAATCTTTTTTTGTATGAAGGTATTTTTAGCGGTGGTCGCCCTTGTTTTGCTGTCTAAATCAGACGCTTGGTGGCTTATCGGCAAGAATGGGAACAACGACCTATGCCGATGGACAAGTACAGTATAATCGTCAAATGAAAGAAGTAAATTCGTTGATGTAGGGCAGTTAATCGAGGGAACGAAATATCACTAAAACTTTCAACATAAGCTATTAACAAAGGATTGTAAAATATATCGTATAACCCTTTTCTGTATAGTTTTAGCCTTTTCCCAAGGCTTACACATGTTTTAGAGTAAGCATTATCTAACAACATCGCGGACTTAACATAAAATTTACTAATTTTTTTTTTTTTACAAATAATTACATCATAATACTTTTTTGGATTTTGCAACATTTACAGGTGGCACAAGTTCTTATTATTTTGGAACAACTGACCTGCCAGGCGGCAGCAGCAGCAGTGGCAAGGGGAGAAAAAAAAGGTCCTACCCCTCAAGAGGAATCTGGGAAATGACTCATCGATTTATTTACTACAAAGGTTTCTATTTTGAATTCTTCGGTAGGTATTGTTTTTGCTAATAATCATTAAAAGGGTCAATGTTACAAGTAAAGGTGTCCCATAGAGCGCTGTAGGAAAGATATTGTGTAAATAAATATCAAATTCGTAAGTATCGGGATATGTTATTCAAATGGTATTTAAAAAAACAAGATGATCAAACATAATCAATTCCATAATATTTAAAAGTCCTAAATCTTTTAAATACAAAGAAGACCTTATGTATTGGCTACTGCAATTCTAGGCTTCGTATTGTGTAAAAGTGTAAGCAATTGGGACTACACGTAGTATTTTTAATATTTTACATAAACAGACAACACCTTAAGCATAATGACGCAAGTGTCATATCATCAGCCGCATACTTAACAAACTTATGACTAAAAAAATGAAACAATCAAGATTTAAAGGTACACTGTGACCTAAGAAACAACTCGAGCTATTGCACCACACAGAAAATCCTGTCACAGACAGATAGAGTGATGGCAGCTCATACATAATTTAAACAAGTAAATACAGTGTATATTTATTTTAATCATTTAGGTAAATCAAACGTGTACAACTAATAAACTTGGAAAGAAATTTTTTTAGAATTATTGTGAAACAAAAAGTATTTAAAGAAATTTAACACTACCTCAAAACTATAAGCATCTTACGTATTTAATTCATTGTTTGGCCCCAAGCTTCTATATAAATTTAAATCCAACTTCATTAGTTGTTGAATTAAACCAACCGTAATGCTGAACAAAAACGTCAACTAAATTTTATTGTAATATTGATACCAAACGATGTGCATTGTTTCATCTTAAATTTGTTATAACAATTAAAATCCGTTTATCAATTGAATTTATTTATTGAATTTATTGAATTATCATTTTATGCCCACAATCTATTGCTTCGCAACACAGCTAATAAATGAAGAAAAAAAATTAACTTAGTAATGGGAATTTTGCATTGCAAACGACATAAACAGTACCAGAAAAATGAAGTTGTAATAAAATTGTACAAAAAAACCTTGATTTCACCGGTATAAAGAGGAAACGTGTAAAAGAAGCAATCTTCAATATTTTCCATAATTTAAGAATCAACTTCAGTTTTTCTTCACTAAAAATATGCGTATTTACAGAAAGTGATGGAAAGGGTAACCTTGGACATACTATAGTAACACATTTCTTATACAATATTCTTAGTTTTTTTTTATATAAAGGATTAAATTAATGTTTGATTGTTGTTAATTGGATTTTTCTTTTTTATTCTTTTATTGCTCTTTTTTGGCTATAAGACAGGTCATGCATTTCATTGCAGAAAACAAATAAAGCATGCCATAATCAAATTTACTAAAATTTAATGACTCCTTTAAATAATGCAAAATCTAAATTTGTAAAGAAAATATAATTCATTAATACATGTTCCTCTACATAAACAGTCGCGATCGTTTGCTAAAATGTATTTAAAATTTTAGATGACTCAACTGCTCGCATTTCAAATCGCCATGTATGTCCATCTTGTCCCGGAAGTTTTGAAAACTCTCCAGCTGGATATAGTGAAGTGAGTGTCAGTTGCATCAAGGGATGTGCCAGAAATTATAGATGCACTTTCGGTACTTACAATTTTCTTGACAACAACTGCCACCATTTTGCAAATGAACTCTCCAAAGTCCTGTGTACCAGAATTTCCTGTCCTGCTTGGTGTCTGGGAAACTGTAACCATGCTTATGAGAGAATTTACCATTGATTAATGGAATTTGAATTTTAAACAAATTACATTTTGTAATAGATCCAGAAAAAGGCGTTAATACTTAAAAAATTATTCATTAAACGTCCTCAGCGGTTTTTGTTTGTTTGTTTGTTTGGTGTTGTTTTTTTTTGACAAAATGAAAAAAAATAATAAAAGTCTTTCAAAAATATGCTTAATAGTGAATGAAAAACAAAGAGCTATTATTATTCAAGAGTAAGGTTTTATTAATGTGTTACTATTCATCGTTCAATCATGTCTTATGAAAACCTAAAGTTATATCCTAATACAGGCAATTCGTAATCTTAAAATAAAACTTGATATGGAGGTTGCCCATGTTACCTTAAAGCAAACTTCTTATTCGAAAAAGTTTGAAAGTTAAAAACAATGCTTAATTAAAATTTTTTATAAAAGATATTTTTTGTCAATACCAGTGCATAAATTGATCATTGATGCCTGCTTTTTCAATAAAAACGGCTCACATAAATTTACCTACTCTGTCATTTATGTTTTCTCATGCTGCACAACCTCACCGCAGCTCTGTTTTTGTGTCTGATAAATGAACTCAACACTTGTGCATAATGAAATATGTCATTTATTAAAAATGACGAAAGTTATGAAAAATATAAACAGCATAGTAAGGGATCAGACCCCAAAACAGTTCACACAAAATGTTAAATAACTTATCAATATGCTGATCCCCTTAAATTACAGAAAAACAATATTTTGTTTAAAATTATATACAATATATACAAAACCAGCAAAATGATGGCACCTCAAAAATAAAATATGCACCTCGAAAGTAAAATATGCAGAATAACAATATTTTGTATATATATGCAACTTTCAAATATTGGATTGGTGAAACGGGGATGGAGGTGGGTGTATCAAAACATTACTCGTTCTAACACTCTCAGAGATGAAGACAGAATGACCCTACTCTCACTGGTCAGATACTGACCGCATCAAAACACCTGACCATATCATTTGATTTGAACCTGATATATATCTCTGTTTGTAAGGACTTTTGTGAAGCTTTGGAATACAGTACAAAAAAGGTAAATCAAATTAATTTTGTTTTATGGGGGTATTAAAGATATCCTGATTTATGATTTTGAAGTATTTGCTGCTTGGAAAGGCTCCTATGGGTGTAAATAGGATTACTATGTGTAGAATAGAATTCTAGTTCTTTGAAAATGCAATTAATATAATGTGCCTTACAAACAGAGACAATGTTGTTACTTGCCTTATGACCCGACGATTTAGTTGACCATTGGAAATGCCAAATTAATATCGCAAAAAAATATACGCGGAGAGATCAAATTTGACAATCTAATTAAAATCGTGACATGACTCTTTAAATAAGCATTCTTTTTCACGGAAAAAATTCAAGTCAACACATGTACAAAATATTTGTAAACAAAGAAGTGCTTCTAGATCACATTACGGAAACACTGGTCTTTGTTTTGTGCTTATCACAATAACCTAGAGACACTTACACAGTAAAGAAAGAACGTAGATGAACTGCGCGGACGTGTTATAAACAGTGTTTTCTGGATGTTTGGCAGATTCACATATGGTTCAAGAGTCGAGAAGACGCAGCATTTTACGTCTTTTGTAAGTACTAGATGTTTGAAATCTATTTTAAATAGAATTCGTAAATTTTCTTTTCTTGTTAATGGAAAATTTGCAAAATTGTTTTTGTTAAAAACCATATTGATTGCACTCATAAGTACTCTGAATTGACATTAAAATGATGCCTGAATTTTTTGTTTTTGGAGACCAGGTCTTCCAACAATAAGACGACATTTTCATGTGAACAAATTGTGCCCCTCTATTGGCTGATTTATTTAAACATTCATATGACGCAGAATTTTTTTTAAAAGTTTGTACAAGAAAGAATAAAACACTTGCTCTGGCCTTGAATGTGACATTAGGATATATAGATGATGTGTAATCCATTTACAACAGTTACTTTCACTCTTATGTTAAATCGATATATATGTTAATGATCTTGAAATAAAATATACTACAGATTCTGAGACATCTGTTTCATATTTGGATATTTTACTCGAAAAGGGTATCATATAAACAAAACTGTATGATAAACGTGATGATTTTCATTTTTCCATCATTAACTTCCCCTACTTATATAACAAATATCATCGTCACCTGCTTGTGGGGTTTATGTGTCTAAACTTATTCGTTATGCAAGAGCATGCTCTACATAGACCAATATCTTAAACCAAGCAATCTCTTAACAAAAAAAATTTTGGAACAAGAATATCAACAACCACGATTAAAATCATCTTTACGCAAGTTCTATGGTCGATATATATATATATATATATATATATATATATATATATATATATATATATATATATATATATATATATATATATATATATATATATATATATATATATATTTATATATATTTATATATATATATATATATATTAACTTGTCAGCGAGTACAATGTTTCATTAAGGCACATACTCACTGACGTTTTACATACTTATTAGACCATTAATTATACAACGGACTGATTACGGTTTCTTCCGTTTTTCATTATCATGACAATGAGCACACAGGATGCCAGGGGATGCTTACTCCTCCCAGGCACCCCCTACCTCTATCTCTTTTTAGGTCCGTGTTTGCATTGCTGTGAATTTGTACTTCGCTCTATGGATTTCTAAAACGGTTGGGATTTCTAAAACGTTTGATAGTTTGTTATTGTCATTTTTCATCGAGATAATACCAATTCTTATTGATTTGAAAATAATAATATTTTCTGTCGTAATAAAATAATGTATTGTGGAATAAGGCTCAAGATTTATGTAGGTGTTCAACCTCATTTTCGTCGGATATTTACCAACGGATACAAGGAAAACCGGTAGCAAGACATTTCTTTATAAACAATCCTTTACTTTGGTACATGTAAAAGCTGTTCCATCAGTACGTTTCACTAGTGAAGAAAAAACGTTTATTTTCAAATTTTTACAAAGAATTTATTTTATTCAGAAAAGGTTGAGATAAAATAATCTTAATAATGTCGCGAAAACCAATTTAATTTTTCTCCTCAATGTGTGTTACTCTCCCACCCGTGTGTTTATACGGTCAGTCTATGCTAATTCAATCCGCTCCACGTGCGACCGAAAATCTCGTGTCGCGTCAGCGCACATAGCTCAGAATATTGCCCTCGGACTGCAATTAGAGTAACATTTGGAAGTGTGCTTTCACTTCAGTGGTCAATTGTAAAACAATAAGTGTCTAAATATTCGATGTCAATCATCGTCACATTGAAGGTGTGATTTCGTAATTCGTAAACTGAGAATTTGGATAAAAAAATTAACCTGTTGAACACGCTAAACTTCTATAGTTTTGAACAGAATAAAATATATATTATCAGAGACATAAACAACTGAATAAGTTATTTATGTCTCTGATATTATAAGTTAAAAGTTTTAAGTCGAAGATTAAATAAAATTTGTTCTCAGGATTAGAAGTAATGATATACGACTACATTATGCAATGAAATCGGTCTTCATAGAAATCACCAGAGTACTGCAAGTGTCGACAGTTTCTTATTTCTTTGAAAGACCATAGTTCAAATGACTTGCAAACTATAATATATCGACTTTTTTCCTCCGAAAAATGTATGCACTTAATTACGATAGATATGTGTTCTTAGGGATTTTACTTATTTTCATATGCACTTAAAAAAATCATTGATATTGTGTAGTATGAAGTTTATATAATATATATGGTGAATATTTTTTTTTTAAATCTGGCTTGTCAAAATGGGAGATTGTAGCTTGTTAACTCTGAAAAAGTCTGGAACAGAAGAAATAAATAAAGTCTTTATGGCTTTCGCTACATCTCCTTACTTATGTGTACGAGTACATAAAGCTATTTGGTTTTGTTTTACTATAAAAAAAGTGTTGTTTTTCTAAAACCTAAAATTTATATCTATACAAATTCAGTATCTGTATTCTCAAAAGCTTTGATATCATACCACTTGAAGACTTGGAAATCATTTAGTGATGCAAATTGACAAATGCCAATGAAAAGACATCATTGGAACCCAAGGGTTTCCTATCCTTTCCGACGATGTAGAGAAGAACTCAAATGTGAATACAAATCATACATTTACAGGTATATTTATATGTGATATGATAGAAATAACTGAAAAATATAGGCCGTTTTTTGTGCCGCACAAAACAGGCGAAAGGGATTTTTATACCCCACGAAAATAAATTGGGGGGGGGGGGTAAGTAAAAATCACCTTGTCCGTCCGTCCGTCTGTGTGCTAAATCCGTGTCCGGTCTATATCTTTCTGATGGAGAAACATTGGAAGTTCTTACTTAAAACAGATATTACTTATTACCTGACGAAGTGTCAAGACCTTAAGCCAAAGTCATTTTGACAAAGCAAAGGTCACTGGCAGGGAAAGTGCAATATTTGTTTCCGGTCCACTTTGGAATTTCTTACTTCACACAAAGATTGCTTATGACCTGAAAGTGTCTAATGATTTGTCCCTAAGTCATTTAAGGAGAAACATTGGGAATTTCTATTTCATATATAGATTCCTTATGACCGATAATGTGTCATGAAACTGACCCAGGGTCAGTTGTGCAATGAAAGGCATATCAAAAATGCTTAATTCCTGTCTGTGTCATATCTTGTGTTAATGGAAATGAGTAAAAGCTAAAATTTGACAAAAAGATTGCTTGTGACCTGTAAATATACCATGCCTTGTCTGACTCACTTGAAGAAAAAGAAGCATCCATTATTCTCTATACGTGAGTTCTGATTTTTTTCTTAGTGAGGATATCATTTGCGAGCTTGCTAACAGTACCTTTTAGAAGGTCCAGTGGGAGCACTGCCCCCCCCCCTTTCTTGCAACCAAAATTTCCCTTCAGTTAACGTTTAGAAGTTTGATTTTTGGGACATTCCCTCCATCGCAAAACATTTATTATAATTAATTAATTTTATTACCTAATCAAAGGGATTTTGTTGTTTTATTACAAATTAAATATTTGCGTCTATTTTGAACTGCCGGTCAATAGACTGCGATCTATTAGACAGCCGGTCAATAGACTGCGATCTATTGGACCGGCAACGTATTTCAGAACGCGGGTATGGTAATGTTACATCCTTTCGATAGTTCTCAGGGAATGTATATTCCTTTACATAGACGCTGTTTTTAATACTTAGTGAAACTAAATTCACTGTTATCAAAAATGGAGTATCATATAATCTAAAGCTTTATATAAGGTAAAATACTATTTAAAATCTAATGGGTTGGAGACTCCCCCTTTTTTGTGTAAACTAATATTGAATAGGGATGTTGTAATGCATGCAACAGGTTTTGTGCGTGTAAAAGATGAAAAAATGAAAAAAAACATCTGAGAATATAGCATATTGGCACGAAAACCATCTGCAATATGCAAATTGTAAGCCCCGAAAGCTAAAAAAGGAATTAGGTAATAAAACAACCATTTAATGCTTGAACAGTCAATAGACCAGAATTTTTTCCCTTGGTGCAGGGAACAGCTCAGTATGATCTATTGCCTTCGGCCGTTGGCCTCGTGCAATAGATCATACTGACCTGTTCCCTGCACCTCGGGAAAAATATTCTGGTCTATTGACTGCCCAAGCATTAAATAATTGTATAATATACATGTACATATATAATGTGCTTTTTAAAGTTATCCTAAAAAATAAAGTAATTTAAACGAAGAACTTCCCTGGTATGAAAATAATACTTTGAAATTGAGTCTCGTTTTCTATTTTTTGAACTTACTATTAACATATTGATAATTCAGTCTCATTTAAACCATTCACCTTCTTCGTACACTTGTCGGGGTCTGATAGACCTGTATCAATAACCGATCATCTCCACTTGACCCCCAAACCAACCAGAGATATGCCTAAAATATCTGTTTAATAAGTGGTGCATATTTTCAATACTCTGTCTAGAGGTTACATAGAAAACAGGCATGAATTAATTTGTTTGTCTCCATTTGAAGAGTTACAATCAATTCTCTAAAGCTCTATTGGTAAGAAGAAATGGTCGTGTAAAGATGACCTTTTATCAATACAGGGTATGTCAGGCTCTGACAAGTGTGAGGAGAAGGAGGTGTTTTAATCGAATTCTAGACGTTTCGTGACCAAGACGGTTCGTGACCCGGACGTTCCGAGACCTTATAAGATTTTTCGTGACCAAGATTATTTTTTGCGTAATTAATAATGTAATACAGTTAATCAATTCCTAATAAATCAGAGGAAATGCGGATTGATCGTACGTGATATCGTGAGTAAGTAAAACTTTTTCATGGATGATAAAAAGTAAGTTTAATTCGTCATTTTTATATGATGTTAAATTATTTGATTAATAAATCTAAATAAACTGTAGCATTGTAGTTATTTAAGAAATGAACTCAATGTCTACCCAAGTTATACGAGTATAACCTGGGTTGGGGCAATTTACGCTTTATAATCCGCGAAGCGGATTATAAAAAAAGCGTAAATTGCTCCAACCCAGGTTATACTCGTATAACTTGGGTAGATATTGAGTTCATTCCTTATAATTTAATTTTCTGTAATTTGCTGTACAAATTGAGTCCGTTTACTTTTAAAAATGATATTAATCTGTTCAAAATTCAAACGTTACGTCAAGCGGATTAGTACGTTTTTGACGTTAGTGCATTGTGACGTGTCTTGTGACGTGCAAACCAGGTTATACAAATTTAACTTAATTTTTCTATCCAATCAAATGCCGCGTTACAACCAGAATTAAATTATGACATAATATGAAATTAGTTCTATCATGTCGATGATAATATGGTATTCCGGTGTCTTTTCATTAACGTTATATAATGGATACCATTGTACCTAGTGTGTATAATTCTAACATTTCAAGACTTGTACCCTTATCATATTTATTAGGAAGTTGTCTTCATTGTCATTGTTAATCATATAAACCCATGTTTTATGTTTTAAGGCTGGGTGGACATATTATGCATTTAGGATCATATCTTATATATAAATAGTATCTTGTTGCTTGGGTGTCTTTTTTGACAATAATTTATATATTTCTTCTTCTCATCGAAGTCAGATCGAAGTCAGTATAGTACAATGTACTAAAAAACCCACTGTGACAGGCATCCTACCTTCTTTATCATTGACTTGGCCATGCGCGGACCCAGAAAATTTTTCCAGGGGGGGGGGGGGGGGGTCCGAAGGATAATTGTGTTTGCCAGGGGGGGTCCGAGGCATATTTTCGCGATAATTTTACTATGTAAATTTAATAAATTTTCATTTTCCTGGGGGGGTCGGGACCCCCCCGACCCCCCCCCCTTCTAGATCATTATTTAACATTATGAAGGAAACATATTCAATGATAAGTTGTACTCATTTAATATTTAATAAAGCTATAACAGGCATAGAAACAGTAAGACATGACATTATTTAGAGGTAATTAAATCTGTGAAATAACAATACTAGTACTGCATCTACAAACAGCTATAAGCACTACATATCAAAACATAATGCATAATCAAAATCAGCATTACACATCAAAACATTATGCACATCAAAATCAATCACATGCGCATGAACAAATAACAGTTACATAACAATTTTGTTATTTTAAATATATGTGTTTATAATGTAAAAAATATATTTTACTTACCATTCATGTTGTCTTCGCTGTTGTCTTCTTGAAGTCGCAAGAAAAAGTGACATTGGGAAGCCCATGTGTTAACAAGGTCTCTTCATTAACCTCCTCATAATTAGTACCTCACCCCTTCTATGTGTACGGGTAATACACCGTCTAATAGCACCTAGTAGCCCCTTCCATGTATACTAGGAATACCCCGCTGTCATCTTGTTGTTTTAGCAATTAAAAGATAACACATGCTTAAGTACAGTACCTTTGATTGTGTATACGTAATTATATTACTGTTCTATATAGGAAATAAATTAATATGTTTACAAATCTACCTTATTTCTTCGTGTTTATATTTAATTATTATATTAATCATATATATCCTCTTTGTAGTTAGTTGTTTTTAACTGCTTTTATTCACGGAATAACGTTACGTGAATTTTTTTTTGTCACAATTGCATAATGGTTTTGGTTTTGTGTTTCTTCGATGTTTTTTTTTTTATATATGAGTTATGATAATAAAAAGATAACGAGGTTTTGTATTTCCCAACGGTTTAATAAAGAAATATTTATCAAGTCCCTAAACGTCGTAATGTAGGTCACGAAAGATCCACACCCGAAAGGTCTGGGTCACGAAACGTCTTGTGAACCAAGTCACGAAAGGTCCGGGTCACGAAAAGTCTTGCATCCTTTTAATCAGACTGATGGACAATCCTTTCGCGACACGAAGTCGCGATGGAAGACCTACATGTACTCGTTGCTTTGCAACGAGCTCGGCTCTAGTGTACAATCTTTTTGAGAACAACAGGGTCTGTAAGTCTCGTCAGCTGACCAACGAGATTTGACGAGATTATTAACTTCCGGGTACCTCGAGCGATATGGCGTTATCGATATTGTATTGGGCAAACTATGTTGAGGGTTTAACAAAGATTAAAAGGAAAAGTGAAGCTGCAGTTGAGTCTCAGAGGGTTCTCCGTTTCGCGTGACGAGTTGCGTGTCATTACTGCCAATGTTCAAGCATCAATGAGGGACACATCATACAAAGTTCAGGTGCGTTGTTGATTTGTTACTCACGTATAGGCTTATTCTCTTTTGAGAAGTGGACAGGCATAGCCTACATCTTAAAAGAGAATTAGTATAGGCTTTAACATATCTTTTACTCTTTTGATAAAAAAGATCATTAACATTTCGAAAGATTGCTCCTTAAATGATGTAATCATACTTGAAAACAAAACAAACCATTTTTCTAACGTTATCGTAAATGCATAAACAAATCTGCAAGCAAGCACAGACATACCTATATATCTGATTATTGGATAATTCTATTGTAGCACACGTGTATGATTAGATTGTGTGTATGAATTACAACAGATTGAGAAAGATTAAATTTTTCGTCTGATGACAAGTGTAGGTACATGTACATGTATTGTATCTCTTTTTAATGTTATAATGCATTGCAATAGATATTCCTTGAATCTGAAGATAACGGTGTGGTGGAGTCATCATCATGCGAGTGTCCTATGGGGAGGTATAAGTGTCATCATGTGGCAGCAACTCTCCTTTATGGGCAAGTGTTCTGGTATATCAATATATTATTGTAAAATGTGGTTAATGTTTGAAAATCATTGGACAATCTGTTCACTTTTGATGTGTATTAGATGTCAACTCAAGTTAGTAAATAATGAGTGAAAATTCTTCAGATATCATTATAAAATGCAACATGCATTTCTCATAATTGCTGTATATTCAGTTGTTTTTCCATCAAATATTTTTTAACATAATTCTTTATAAATTGCAGATATAAGAAGGCAAGCAAAACCGACATAAAATGCAGTTGGTTAAAACATCCAAAGTCAGCACAGCCAAAGGTGACAACAACCATGGAGGAATTATTTCCACCAAAACAACCAGGATACAGGTACATGTAGTTTTTTTTTATTTTCAAAGCAATGTTTCAACAAAAAATACTTGATTTAAGTAAAAATTGTGGATATTTATATATCTAATATCACACACACACTTATAGAGCCTTAAAACGTGTGGTGACGGATGAAGACCGATTATATTTTTATAATCAACTTAGCCAATTAGGCAGATTTACAGGTTCTCCCAGTTCATGTTCAATTTCTTCCCTTTTAATATGTTCTCACGTTGGATGTATTCATTGTCTTTTTTTTTTAAACTTGATTTGTTGGGGGGGGGGGGTGTTGACTTTTTTTTTTCAGATTTATCATTATAAGATACTTTTTTGTGTATCTGGAATTTTGATATTAAATGTACTTTGATATTAGTGTTATTTTTTGGTTGTATTAAGCCATGGCTGTTATAACAATTTACTAAAAATGAATCAGACAAGCATATTTGTATTGACACAAATGCTTGCAGTATATTTAATTTCAATATTTGTAATGTCAAATGTCAACGAACAAAAACCGAAGGTTCTTATTTAACAATATTCTCATAAGTTAATGCCAAGCAGAAACATGCACTTTGTGAATTTTATTTCAGACCAAAATATTTCTGATTTGATTTATTTGTACAGCAATGCACTGGATTCTGTCAAAAGAACCCACAACTGAAGATAGTCCTGTTGTCTTGATACAAGAACTATTTCAAAGTAAAGATTTCTTGGATGCTGAATGCAAGGAATCCTTTTTAAGGCATGTTTAAACCTAATATTTTGACAGCACTTTTATATTGCACTGTATCAATAATATTCTAATCAAGCCCATGATACATATATCAGCTTTTCCCCTTAAATATATCTTCTAACAGAATCACTATCTAATTAAAAACCATGATTATAGGGAGAAGCTTTCAATGTCCCCAGAGCAAATTATCCAGACTGCATGGACCACAATAGGGCAGAGGGAAAATACCTTGTGGGCCAAAGTTCGCAAGCTGCGTTTCACAGCATCCAATTTTGGACAAATTGTTACAGCTGTTCGAAAAAACAGGTATGATTTTCAAAAAACCTCATTAGTAAAGATGCATTATTAAATATTTAAAGATACTTAGTTTAAAGATATCAGTTTTTCTGAATTTTTAAAATCACACACTATTGAGAATATGATGTAAATTCTTCAACAGTAGCCCTGAACATATTTGAAAAAGCCATATATCTTACTTCGATGATTTCTTCATTTTAATGATCTACTTGAAAAAAATAAAAATAAAATTGACACAATATTGTGCTATTCAATAAATGATAAAACTACGGTAGCTTTATTTTATTTTAGAGTATGTTTTTTAAAATAACAAGATTTAGATCATTTCAAAATCCTTTCAAAATATTTTAGGTTAAACATGTCCTTGAAAAAAAGACTACTGAGTGCATACAACTTGGAAAAAAGAGCACCAATCCAATGGGGACTTGCCCATGAGAAGACTGCAATACAAGAATACTGCAAGGTCTTTGAAGTGAATGTTTTAGAGACAGGTAAGTTTTTTTTAAGGATTTAATAGTTTATTGAGTTTGTTTGAAATTGTCATTATATTTGTGCAATTATAAATTGTTAAAAAATATGTTAAAACATTATTTACCATTAATTCTAGATAACCTAATTATTGACAACAATCCCCGCCTTTATATGTTTAAGACACATCATCTGAAAGTACTAAAAACTAAATACAGCACTGCATGCATTGTTCCTAAACACACACAATTCCTTTAATAATTTGAATAACCATTATTAAATATTGTTGTAGGAATTTGGCTTCATGAGTCTGGGCTACTTGGAGCCTCTCCAGATGGCTTTGTTCAAGGAAATCCAAAGAACATCACTGAACGAGTCTATCAACAAGAAAAGAACTCAACATTGCTGTCACCTGACATTGTTGAGGTGAAATGTCCATTTTCCGCCAGATCAATGACAATCAAAGAAGCTTGTTCAAATGTGAAGGATTTCTTTCTTGGTAAGCTAGCTAAAAAACCTATAAATTTATATTGTATGGGGATTTAATCTTGAATTGTGCACATTTATTAATAAATATATTGTAATACAAATGTACTTATATGAAAATATACATGTATGTGTCCTATTTGAGCTTTATTGAAGATTCATTGATGAAATATTATCAAAAATGTTCATGGTAACATTTCAATAACTTGCACTTCATTCTGAATATTGAAGTACTTTTATGACTAAACCTCTTATTTACATGCTGTCACTGCTATTCTACATGTAACCAATATATGAAATGACACTTCCCATTTCTAGATTGTAATCCAAGTGATAATTCACTTCACCTCAGAACACAACATGATTATTGGCACCAGATCCAAGGACAGTTGTACCTGACAGGAACACAGTGCTGTGACTTAGTAGTGTGGACTCAGGCAGACATTCAAGTTGTTCGTATCGAGAAAGATGCATCATGGTCATCAAACATCTTGAACATGATCGAGTTTTATTATAAAGTGTTTCTGCCAAGTTTATGATTCATTTTGTCTGTTATTCTTTGTCTGCATGTCTGTGGTATAATAAATAAATAAAATAAATGAGAAAATGGTTCAGTAACTTTTGTTAATCAAACCACAAGCCACGATACAGAGTTTGCATAGTTTTTTTCTTATGACATGATGTACATATTGGCTTTTGTTTGCGACGATGCTATACCAATAGAATTAATTAAACAAAGAATCTTAACTTTATTATCTCACATGTACATATGCATAGAAAATATAGTACACTGTGTTAACTAGAGGGTTGCAAATTCTAGATATGCATTTATTAACATAAGCATTGACCTACTGAATAGGTTCTTCAATGTCATACTTTTCTGCAATCTCTTTCAAAAGGGGAGCCTGTAAATTAACAAGGGCCACACAAAGTTGAAATATTTTAGTGGATAGGTGTCTATACTGTGACGGAATATGGCTCAGAATTTCAAAGTTCTTTATTCTTTCATTTGCCCGCTCCACATGGATTCTGCTTCTGCCTATTTTATAGCACAGTTGAGCTTCTTCCTTAGTGAAATGTGATTTGCTAGTGAGGAAAGGCGGGATATTTAGGGTGACACCATTTGGAAGTTTGTCAAAAATGTTGAATCCTTTGTCAGCCAGGATCATATCACCAGCTTGCAGCTTCTCTAATATGCCACAATGGTCCACTATTGCGGAGTCTGAGGTTGATCCAGGATAAAGATCGGAACAGAACACAAGAGCAGCATTAGGTGCAACACAAGTTAAAGCCTTTACTGTGTGGCGACTCTTGTAGTTACTGTATGCCAGTGACTGGCTATTCATATCTGTTGGGATGTCTTGTGTCACTTCTGTGGCGTCCATTGCAATTCTAGCCGATGAAAATTCTTCAAATGACTTTGGCATGGATCCTTGGCATTTCAGTTGACTTGGTATTCCGACAGCTTTCATGACCCCTTCAAACAAAATTTCATGCAGGGCATGCACAAATGTGTTGATAATATTGGACACAGTAGCACGACTAGTGTTGAACCTCTCTGCTAAATCAAGGTCCCTGCAGTTAAGTCGTAACTTCATTAATGTCATCAACAACTGATCGCTGACACTAAAGTTCACCACAGTCCAACCACCATAATAATTGAACGGGCCCATTCTCTCCACGAGGTTCTCCAAAATGTAAAAGGTATCTGCAGAAAATGATGTATACAGCAGCATCTGTACAAAAAGAAACCAACAACAACAATCACATTTATGTTATTAAAATACTGTTGAATAAAGTTTTCAAATATGCAAGCCAATAAGGAAATCTTTATACATGTACTGCAAAAATCTATAGTTTTCATTGTAACATACCTTTTCAGGGTCATTAATTATGTTCCCAATTGTCATGGACGGTTTTTTAAGCTTCAGCATGTTAATTTCTTGCTGCAACTTTACTAATTCCTCTTCCATATGTTTAAGGGATGCTGGAAGAATAACAACTGTTTACAATATATAAAGTCCCTAGTATACATGTTTATAAATATACAAACACATAGAAACACTTTGCTTGGAAGCATAAAAACACCGATAAAGGAGTATCACATTTTCTGTTTAATGTAAAAGTACTTGACGTATATATACATTGTACATGCATTTGTATCTGGTTGTGATAACACATTTTACACCATGTCGGTACCTTTATTATGTTGAGGACTTGAAGTTGCATACTCGTGATCATGAAGTACAGTTATGCTGTCTGGTACAGTAATATTGGAATTGGCCTCAACTTCAGCCTCAGCTCCCACATCTATGTTTGAAGCAGATATTTCCTCTACAGCAGGTTTCATAATTTTGCGTCTATGAAGAAATAAGAGACTAGCATATTACATGATCTGCCTTTTCACTTGATGCTGCTATAGTATTGCATTTTCTTCTTGTGAATTTTCAGTAAAATATTTTTTTAATGCACGCACCAGTATGTAAAATGAATGTTCAATCAGACCATTATAAACATACAATATTCATGTGCATATTCATTGTACATGGATAACCTGAATGTACTTAAATCTGACATTATATCTTCACATTTATCTTTTGCATTACAGTTTACATGTAAACATGTTTTATAAATACATATAATATATGATAACACAATCTGTCTCCTAAATGTAATCATACATGTATGTAGTATAACTGGTAATGAAATATTTGTATTTTGTGGAACTGCGGATTTTCTGATACCTTTTTGGTATGGCTACATCTGGAAAACATCCAAAGTTTTTACTATAACTGAATATAGTTGGTCCATTCTCTTTCTTGCCATCGAGAAAATGGCAGCTGCAAATCCTGTCATTTGGATTATAATCTCTGTCTGCTCTCCTAAAATTACGTGTTTTAACGATAAGTAAAATGTTTAGGCTCAAGTATTCTTAATTGTGCATTAAACTCAAATGAAATCTTTAATCAATCATTTATTTAAACCTTTTAATCAATTTAATAGGGTTTTTTTGTTCGGTAGTTTTGACCTGTTGACGTCTGCAACTCTCTTTGACTTTTCAGATATATATTTTGTTATGATTACTTACCTACATCGTTCAACCCATCGTTTCCTTTCCCTGACGTCGGTCGGAAATCGGTATAAATTGCACTGCAACTTTTTACCGGTCTTGTGTGTGCAACAGATGGCAAAAGTAAACAATATACCATATTATTTCTCTATTTGTTTACCGAGTAGAGGTACCCGGAAGTGGTAAAGCGAAAGTGAAACCAAACGAGACTTACAGACCCTATTGCCACCGCTTTGCAAATGAACTCAACAAAGTCCTTTGTACCAGAGTTTCCTGTCCTGCCTGGTATCTTGGAAACTATAGCCATGCTGTGGAGAGATATTACTAATGATCTGGAATAAAAAATCGAAAAAAATTACTTTACATAGTAAATCAAGGAATGGGCGTTAAGACAAAAAAATGGTAAAATGACAATCAATTAAAAAAATCATTTATTGTTTTATCAAGTCGATCCTAACTATCTTTTTATAAAAAAAAATTGATAAAAAGCTTACATAAATATGCTAATTAGTTAATGACGAACATTAATTTGCTAGCATCATGTGCTTGAATTACAAAGAGCTATGATTAGTAATGAATGAGGTTTATTTAGGGGCACAAAATTCATTGGATATATAAATTTTTCTGAACGAAGAGTTCATTGTCTAGGACGACCTTTTTCCTTAGTTCATTGTTTACGCGGGTATGTTAACCCTGTACTTGATAAGATATGACGTCATAGTTAACTTTGACGTCACGATCTGCATTCCTTTCGATCGTTCAGTGCTATTCATTGTTGTAAATACTAGTGATACTAAATTCAATATCACCGATATGGAGTATAAAAAAATCAACAGTTTTAAAGCTTCGTAATAGGTAAATAACTATTCATAAACTAATGGTTTTGAGACTTCCCCTGCTACGTGTAATCTAATGAATGGGGATATGTATGTGCATATAAAAAACGGCTTGGCACAAGTGAAAGATAAAAACAATTTTAGTATATTTTATGTGAAATCGGGAGAGAAAATAAGTACCACTGTGAATCTTGCTGGGGGAAACCTACCGATTGACCCAATTTTGTGTAAATCGAGCCTAAAAGGTAAAAATGTGCCTAATTTCGATGGCGGTGCGAAATGTTTTGACAATATTTCAAATAAACGAAATATTTATATGAACCCCCAGCAAGAACTGCAAAATACATTACTTATCGAAGGATTTTTCATAAAAATATTTTTGATTTAATGTCATTATTCACTTGTGCCGATGCGATTTTTATAGATTATTTACCGTGTTAGAATACACCCGTCATGTGCCTAAGAAAAATATATGACGTCACAAAAATACATCAAATATAGTGTTGGATGCCACTGTTAACTTATGTAATAAAAGTTTAAAGAAACTCACTCGGTTAAAGCATTTTTCGATAATTAAAATAGTATCATTTTTCGATATATATTTAGCTTCGGACAGCCTTAACATAGCCGCGTAACCAATCCATCTATATTTTATGAAAACTTAAAGTTATGTCTTAAAGGGTCATGGTCACGATTTTGGTCAATTTTTTTTTTTATGTTTTCATTATTGACAATGCTTTAGAAATGCATTTCCTATAATCAAATTAAATTTGAATGCCATTCGTAGAGTTATAAGCAAGATACTTTAAGATGTAAACAAGGCTCGTGCCCTGTTTTTGTTTACATAGGCTCAATATACCAGTAAAAAATCTTTTCCCAGCTTATTTGTCTATCTTTTTATTTATTTTAAGCATAGATAAACAGTTCCTAACGTTTAACACATTCGTTTTAGTTTTAAAACTGAAATTTTTACTTCAACGTTCAAAATGTAAACAAACGCTTTGTTTACATAGCGAAGAATTTCAAGCTCTGTAACTTGCTTATAACTCAACAAATGAAACTCAGGTTTTGGTTGCCTATTGAAATTGCCTTTATGAATCATTGTAAATATTAAAATCGGAAAAATAACTTTTGACCCAATCGTGACCATGCCCCTATTAGACGGACAATTCGAAATCTTAAAATAAAAACTTAAAATGGAGGTTGTCCATGTTTCCTTTAACAAACAGCTTATCAGTTTGACTGTCAAAATTTCATTAATTTCTTAAAATAAGAAGTATGTATGGTAACAAGAAGACTCCTTCCTTAACATTATATGCCCATTTTTGCACCACCAGGAGCTGTTAATACGAATTACGAATACCATTTGCAGTATGACTCATGAGACCTAAAAGATAAATGTTGAATAACCCATCTATAAAACAAAATTGTTACACTGTGAATGCATATCATTTTAAACATATTTATAAGTTTAGATTGATAGAACGCTTGCAAAGCACGAACCTCTGGTGAGAGGCTGGTAAAAAACTTTCCAGAACGGGGTAACCAAGAACGTGGGTTGACAAATTAACGTCATGGCAAAAAATGTAGGACGAGTTCACCATGCATTGCGGGCGGATACCTTGGATCGGACAACTCTTGTAATACAAAAAATGTTAAAACAGAAAAATTTAAAACGATTTAAGTTTTAATTGGAAAAAATCTTTTTAGAACGGGATGTCTCAGGAAAGCGGGTTGGCTAATTAACGTCATATGCGGGAAAGTGTAGGCCGAGTTATTCATCGGGTATTTACTTTAGATCTGACAACTTTGGTTTTAAAATAAACAAATAAATTTGCCTATGCTAGCGTTTATATCATACATAAACCTTAAACATTAACTTTTTTAACGATAAACAGATTTGTTATGCATAAAACGGGGAAATTGAATAAATATTTTTTAGAAATCATCTGTTATCTGAAATTCTTATTTGGGACAGTGGTGAAAATCATAATGTTTAAATCATGTATAATAAATCATTTGACCTAAAGAACAAAATGTAGAGATACGACGCACTAAATACATACTCACTGGTTTGAAATATTAAAATAAAAAAAGGTTTTTTCATACCTGCAACTATAAGATTAAAAAGCTACGTATACACATAGAACATCAATTTCAACTTTTATTTTTTTTCGACCCTCTAAATAGGCAGCCATACAGTTAGTTTTTATTTTAATTTTAAACAATAAGTTCGGAAAGCAATAAAGGGGGGGGGTATATAACTTCAAACTTCAATTTCACTCCTCATTTCCTTATTTTCATATCAATTTTTTACATACTCCAAAAAAAGTTTGGGGGGGGGGGGGGGCAACTCCGTGACAATTCACTTTTTATATGTAAATTTTTAAAAATTTGTTGCTGCGAGAAAAAGTGGGGGGGCCATGGAATCATGCCTGCTCAAGGGAATGATGTGATCCATGAGTATATCAGTTAACTGTTAAATGCCTATCGGTGTTCCATATACACCTCAAAGGTTAACATACGTCTGTCATTACTTCAATGGATAAAATGCTGACCGGAAAAGTAGCAGTCATTACGGGATCAGGACAGGGGATAGGGAAAACATGCGCCGAGACGTTCCTCAAGAATGGAGCGAAGGTAAGCATTCAAGAGACTTTGTACCGCCATTTTTGTTGTGTATATCATATGTTTTTTCTTGTTGACATTGGCGCTTAAAATGAATGAAATGATTTTTGGTGTAATCATTACATTAGTTTGGTTTTTATACAAAGGCATGTCGATGCCCTACGTTTTTTAGAATAAATGCCAAAACTTTTTATAAAGAACGTTACTTCTATCGTGACTATCGTTTAAACTTCCACACATATCTTCATTGCACCTATGGCGAGCGTTTGGGTGTAACACTCTATGTGTAGATATGTTCTCTAATTTAGTTTCTGTCGTCATAATGGTAGCTTACAGATGTTGAAATATACTAAACGGATAACGCAAATTTTTTCACCTAGCATGAGTACCATTATAAATGAATCATGAATTAATATTAAACCAAATTAAACCAAAAACATCTAAAACTTTACACACGCTGATACAGGAATGATAAAATCCGAATTATTATAAAGACAGAAATACGTTTAATGTGTGACATCTCTATTTCAAATGTGAAGTAATTACAAGGACTTTCAGAATACTAAATACATATGAATATAGGTTACAATTATAATATATTAATTCTTACGGTTTTCCATACATAAACTCCTGCATAGCATTATAGAGTCATTGTCAATTGGTTATCTACGTGACTTATCTGAAATAACGAAATATTTACATTTTCAGTTTTTTGTCTTTCCTAACGGTCGATTCTGTAATACAGTCCAATAAATGAATTTGCCGAATTTCTCGCTAGCACGCTTGGTTTGCAGAGTTAACAAAAATGAAAATCACATAAGTATGTCAATATTCTAATATTTAATTGTACAATTGCTGAAAATTAAATTAATAGGCCTATAAGTAATAAGGAGTCATTCTTTGAATATTATAAGGTGATAATTTCGGTTCGGGGCTAGATTCCCGTATCACACGCAGGACCACATTTCAACCTCAGTATCTTTATAAAGTATTGGGTGCAAAAGTATCACATCTAGGAACCAAAGATGAGAATGTATCCCCAAGGGTGCGTGGGTGGGTGGGAAGTCTTACTACCCAACCCTTCCTCATTCTCCCATCAAACAGCGAAAAGGAATGACGTCACTTCGGTAACACGTGATACTTGATCACTTGTGATATCAAATATATCATAAAGGAAACGGTGCTTTTGCCTTGACAGCAGTAATCCCGATGAAACACGACAATCATCTTATAAAATTCATTGAATATCCTTCTCAGTGGTACAACTCTTAAAACAATGTAATAATTAATGTAGTCTACGGAGAAAATAAATAATTTTGAAGTTTGTGTGAATCTCTAATTTGATTTTGATGGATCGATCGCCGGTGCAATATAGTATTTCATAAGTATTGCAGGTTTGTTTGGGTTTTTTTTTTGGGGGGGGGGGGGGTGGGGGGGGGGCAAAAGAAATGTGAATGTGTTTCCAACAGGTCAGGGAAACTAATTTCTTTGGCGTCGGAATAAATTAACATACTAATTGAGGCACAGATGTAATCGACAAATTGACCAATCAGCTGAATGACATTCCTTGGTTGAAATGCATCATGGGTTACTACAAAAAATACTATGTTTAAAAAATGCTACTTTTTCTAATTGCTTTTTCAAAGGCATATTTAATTTTTTCATGCATTTTGTACACTTAAAACAATATTTACATTATTATCTACTATTTCCATGCTCACATTTACAAACACTCATTTTACAATGGTAAAAATTTGGGTCCATCAACTGCATTGATTGTATAAGTCTATTTGTTGACAAAAGCCTTACTGCCAGGTGAATTTTTAGTGAAGACAGATTTCATGTGATTTCATGGTCCTGAGCATTCGACTCGGAGGTGTTCGTACATTGTCAGGCATTCAAAACCTCATGTGGCCATTTAAAGCCCGCGTGTTTGGCGCGTACTCTTGATATTAATCCATGTATTCCTTTAGACAGTACTTACAGTTAGTGTATGCATCTATTCGGACTTATGGCATTCCATTAGAGCGAGTATATAGAAAGATGACACATACTACTTATATATGCATGTACATATGTACAATGATCAATGTACATGCGTATTGAATATTACTTTTGTGTTATATGAATGTCATACAACAATAAACATGTATCAAAATGAATTCAGTTTTAAATTCTAGCTAAGAAATAACACTACAACAGCGAAAAACACAAAATTTACGAAAATCAAATACTGGAATATAATGTGGAATATAATGACTTGTGGAGACTTCATGAGAGGTATTTCATCGTACTAATTAACATAAAAAAATCGGCAATATTTGTTAGTGTGAGCGTGAAAAATCTTATTACGTGGACCCTGAGGTCCACGCAGAAAATACAGAAGCGAGGTTAAACCGGATGCTATGGGGAAAATTCAGCCTGCGCATGAGTTAGCCTGGTTCCTGTGCGTAATGGGTAGCTCAGGGAACCAGGTTAGCACACGCTTATATGAATCGGGATCAGGATTCCGTGCCATATGCACACATAAGTTCAAAGGCGCTGTAATTGTAAAGTGGTCGGTAAACAGTAAAGAAACAAAGTATTCCTTTAAAAAAATGATTGGCATGTGATATGAATTATCAGTATTATGAAATAAGTTAATGTTATGCCGAAACTACAACATGCATCATATAGCATAATTTGCAATGTTTGGTTGTTTTCCGAATACACATGTAGCTTAACTTTACTTTTATAGTAGGCGGGGCTAGAGAACTTCCCGATGAAATTTTTTTAAGCATTTAAGTATGAGTGAATAATTATGTCACTGTATAAAAGTATAAATCTCAAGAAAAATGCATCAAAATATGAAATTTTTAAATTACACAAAGCTGTCACTGCATAGTTAACAAAGTAGTGCGAATCGTAATGTGTGCGCAAATAGTAGAATTCACCGAATGCCTGATACTATACATGTACAAGCAAATTTCATTCATAGATAGATCATAATTATTTGAGAAGTATGAACACTTTAAATTCTGAGATAAAAAGTCAGGGCTATACATACATGTATACGTAATACAACGTACAAATTTAGTGGTTAAAAGCAGAGGGCTAGAGTCGGTGGAATCTCTGATAATCTTAAGGCTTTCGCGTTTTCGTTGGAAACACATGCAAATGGTCCACGTATTGTAGTCCTTTTTTAAAGGACAGCAACTTGTTTAGTACCTTATCTTTGCATTTTTAACCAAAAAATTGAAAAGTTTTATATATTGACGTTCCCGCAGTCATTTAAAATCAAGTCGTACATTAGTCTAAACCACGTGATAATTGTAAAAACGTAAACATGTAGTAAATCACATGTGTTGCTTTTTATTCACTGATTCAACATTTGTTCGCGGTACGCACCGCTCTGCACAATGACAACAATACCCATATAAGGTAGTTTCCCCGACCTGTCCAGAGGGCCTTTAGTTTTTATGTTGTGAAGTAATTTTACATAGGGCCTACTGCAAAAAATATTATCTACAAGAAATCATATCGTTAATAAAACTGTTATGTCGAAAATTAAGCTACTGTATTTGACATATTTCCATTTGCGGGATCGTAATAATTCATACGTTTTTTTTCTTTGCCCCCTTATACCTGCATGAAAGAAATACGCATGAATAATACGTCAAAAAATAAAAACTTTAAAAACATATAAAACTTAGAGTTTGCCTTTCTCTTTTTGATACACTTGTTTTATAAAAACTCAAATCACGGATAGGACTTTAAAGTTTTTAGCAAACTATTAGAGTTATTATTTTATCATTCCAAGGTAAGATTTTAAAATCAATGTGAACTTGTCACCAGGTGTGTCTGTCTGACGTGGTCGTTGACCGACTTCAAGCCACGTATGAAGAGTTCAAACTCCAGTATGGGGCTGCAAATGTCCATCAGATTCCTTGTGACGTCACAGACAAAACACAAGTAGAAGGTAATATTAGCATCCTGAGAGTTGTGGTTGTATCAATTGTCTAGATTATACTTTGTTTTACAATGTAACATCAATTACAAATAAGAAATATTTTTGTTATACTTTCATGTTAAATACTGAAATCTAATTGGTTAAGACGCAGTTCATAATCCGTTCTATTACCCTCAGCGTTAGCAACACACTTAGCAACGGGTAACATTAAAACTTGTTAAATGCGCGAAAATTATGCGCGTACGGTTTGCTGTAGAATTCACGTTATTCCTATATAAAAGCAGTAAAATTTTCTTAAAAATTAAGACATTCAGTATAAAAAAATAAATAGTGCCTGTTTGGAAGGATAACAGTTGAAATTGACACCCCGAGAAAACCATTGTCAACCGACGCGAAGCGGAGGTTGACAATGGTTTTCGAGGGGTGTCAATTTCAACTGCTACCCTCCCAAACAGGCACTATTTATATAATGTTGTGACCTCTTGAACTAAGATTAGAGTTAACATTGCTTTTCATTTGGTTTACAAAAGCTCCATCGAATTTGACAGTTTAAAGATGCTATGGTAACTAACATTTCAGACCTGTTCAAGGGAACTGTCGACACTTTCGGGGCTATAGACATTGTGTTTAATAATGCTGGTGTTGGAATTTATAAAGATTGGGAAAATGTGATCCAAATAAATCAGGTATTTAAGCATTGATATTTTTTTGAAAGATATCGATATGGTCTCATAACTGCAGCGGTGTGTGCATACAAATTGAAAAACGCGCGGGTAGCGCGTTATGAAAATTTGTTATGAGACCATATCGATATCTAATGCTAATTATCTACAATTTTTTTTACTTCTTGCTTTGTCTTCAAATAACAGCCACAAGCGTGACCTTTGATTTTCGATTGTGAAGTTGCATTTTACAGCGTTCAAAGTTTGTGACGTCATAATAAAACTCGTCATTTTAACTTTTCAGTACCCTGTGTGTTTTACAGTGTTATAACTGTAGCTTTACACACACTTTACATGCAAAAAAAATTATGTTAAGTTAATGTAGTATTAGAACTTCCGTAGCTTTCAATATACTTTACAAGCAAAAAATAATTATGTGGAAATATAGCCTTATACATGTAACTGCAATAGCTTTCCACACTTTTAACACGCAAAAAGTATGTGGAATTTAAATATTGTTTAATGTACATTAAATTTACAAGTGATCACAGATATGAATATATATTTACTAAATACATGCATTGTATTACTAAATACAGTAAAACACGGTTATAGCGAAGTCCTATGCTTCGTCATATCCGTAATTCGTTATATTCGTAATTCGTTATATCCGTATAACGAATTCATAATAATAACTATAGCTAATTCATGATATACAAGTTTTCTTCCACAAAACTATATTTTTTGCAAATTTAGTCTTAAAAATAAAAACACGTTAATTTTATACCTTTAATAAAAATTGAATAATTTATATGATTTATATCCGTCTTTGGCGTCGGAATAAATTAACATACTAATTGAGGCACAGATGTAATCGACAAATTGACCAATCAGCTGAATGACATTCCTTGGTTGAAATGCATCATGGGTTACTACAAAAAATACTATGTTTAAAAAATGCTACTTTTTCTAATTGCTTTTTCAAAGGCATATTTAATTTTTTCATGCATTTTGTACACTTAAAACAATATTTACATTATTATCTACTATTTCCATGCTCACATTTACAAACACTCATTTTACAATGGTAAAAATTTGGGTCCATCAACTGCATTGATTGTATAAGTCTATTTGTTGACAAAAGCCTTACTGCCAGGTGAATTTTTAGTGAAGACAGATTTCATGTGATTTCATGGTCCTGAGCATTCGACTCGGAGGTGTTCGTACATTGTCAGGCATTCAAAACCTCATGTGGCCATTTAAAGCCCGCGTGTTTGGCGCGTACTCTTGATATTAATCCATGTATTCCTTTAGACAGTACTTACAGTTAGTGTATGCATCTATTCGGACTTATGGCATTCCATTAGAGCGAGTATATAGAAAGATGACACATACTACTTATATATGCATGTACATATGTACAATGATCAATGTACATGCGTATTGAATATTACTTTTGTGTTATATGAATGTCATACAACAATAAACATGTATCAAAATGAATTCAGTTTTAAATTCTAGCTAAGAAATAACACTACAACAGCGAAAAACACAAAATTTACGAAAATCAAATACTGGAATATAATGTGGAATATAATGACTTGTGGAGACTTCATGAGAGGTATTTCATCGTACTAATTAACATAAAAAAATCGGCAATATTTGTTAGTGTGAGCGTGAAAAATCTTATTACGTGGACCCTGAGGTCCACGCAGAAAATACAGAAGCGAGGTTAAACCGGATGCTATGGGGAAAATTCAGCCTGCGCATGAGTTAGCCTGGTTCCTGTGCGTAATGGGTAGCTCAGGGAACCAGGTTAGCACACGCTTATATGAATCGGGATCAGGATTCCGTGCCATATGCACACATAAGTTCAAAGGCGCTGTAATTGTAAAGTGGTCGGTAAACAGTAAAGAAACAAAGTATTCCTTTAAAAAAATGATTGGCATGTGATATGAATTATCAGTATTATGAAATAAGTTAATGTTATGCCGAAACTACAACATGCATCATATAGCATAATTTGCAATGTTTGGTTGTTTTCCGAATACACATGTAGCTTAACTTTACTTTTATAGTAGGCGGGGCTAGAGAACTTCCCGATGAAATTTTTTTAAGCATTTAAGTATGAGTGAATAATTATGTCACTGTATAAAAGTATAAATCTCAAGAAAAATGCATCAAAATATGAAATTTTTAAATTACACAAAGCTGTCACTGCATAGTTAACAAAGTAGTGCGAATCGTAATGTGTGCGCAAATAGTAGAATTCACCGAATGCCTGATACTATACATGTACAAGCAAATTTCATTCATAGATAGATCATAATTATTTGAGAAGTATGAACACTTTAAATTCTGAGATAAAAAGTCAGGGCTATACATACATGTATACGTAATACAACGTACAAATTTAGTGGTTAAAAGCAGAGGGCTAGAGTCGGTGGAATCTCTGATAATCTTAAGGCTTTCGCGTTTTCGTTGGAAACACATGCAAATGGTCCACGTATTGTAGTCCTTTTTTAAAGGACAGCAACTTGTTTAGTACCTTATCTTTGCATTTTTAACCAAAAAATTGAAAAGTTTTATATATTGACGTTCCCGCAGTCATTTAAAATCAAGTCGTACATTAGTCTAAACCACGTGATAATTGTAAAAACGTAAACATGTAGTAAATCACATGTGTTGCTTTTTATTCACTGATTCAACATTTGTTCGCGGTACGCACCGCTCTGCACAATGACAACAATACCCATATAAGGTAGTTTCCCCGACCTGTCCAGAGGGCCTTTAGTTTTTATGTTGTGAAGTAATTTTACATAGGGCCTACTGCAAAAAATATTATCTACAAGAAATCATATCGTTAATAAAACTGTTATGTCGAAAATTAAGCTACTGTATTTGACATATTTCCATTTGCGGGATCGTAATAATTCATACGTTTTTTTTCTTTGCCCCCTTATACCTGCATGAAAGAAATACGCATGAATAATACGTCAAAAAATAAAAACTTTAAAAACATATAAAACTTAGAGTTTGCCTTTCTCTTTTTGATACACTTGTTTTATAAAAACTCAAATCACGGATAGGACTTTAAAGTTTTTAGCAAACTATTAGAGTTATTATTTTATCATTCCAAGGTAAGATTTTAAAATCAATGTGAACTTGTCACCAGGTGTGTCTGTCTGACGTGGTCGTTGACCGACTTCAAGCCACGTATGAAGAGTTCAAACTCCAGTATGGGGCTGCAAATGTCCATCAGATTCCTTGTGACGTCACAGACAAAACACAAGTAGAAGGTAATATTAGCATCCTGAGAGTTGTGGTTGTATCAATTGTCTAGATTATACTTTGTTTTACAATGTAACATCAATTACAAATAAGAAATATTTTTGTTATACTTTCATGTTAAATACTGAAATCTAATTGGTTAAGACGCAGTTCATAATCCGTTCTATTACCCTCAGCGTTAGCAACACACTTAGCAACGGGTAACATTAAAACTTGTTAAATGCGCGAAAATTATGCGCGTACGGTTTGCTGTAGAATTCACGTTATTCCTATATAAAAGCAGTAAAATTTTCTTAAAAATTAAGACATTCAGTATAAAAAAATAAATAGTGCCTGTTTGGAAGGATAACAGTTGAAATTGACACCCCGAGAAAACCATTGTCAACCGACGCGAAGCGGAGGTTGACAATGGTTTTCGAGGGGTGTCAATTTCAACTGCTACCCTCCCAAACAGGCACTATTTATATAATGTTGTGACCTCTTGAACTAAGATTAGAGTTAACATTGCTTTTCATTTGGTTTACAAAAGCTCCATCGAATTTGACAGTTTAAAGATGCTATGGTAACTAACATTTCAGACCTGTTCAAGGGAACTGTCGACACTTTCGGGGCTATAGACATTGTGTTTAATAATGCTGGTGTTGGAATTTATAAAGATTGGGAAAATGTGATCCAAATAAATCAGGTATTTAAGCATTGATATTTTTTTGAAAGATATCGATATGGTCTCATAACTGCAGCGGTGTGTGCATACAAATTGAAAAACGCGCGGGTAGCGCGTTATGAAAATTTGTTATGAGACCATATCGATATCTAATGCTAATTATATACAATTTTTTTTACTTCTTGCTTTGTCTTCAAATAACAGCCACAAGCGTGACCTTTGATTTTCGATTGTGAAGTTGCATTTTACAGCGTTCAAAGTTTGTGACGTCATAATAAAACTCGTCATTTTAACTTTTCAGTACCCTGTGTGTTTTACAGTGTTATAACTGTAGCTTTACACACACTTTACATGCAAAAAAAATTATGTTAAGTTAATGTAGTATTAGAACTTCCGTAGCTTTCAATATACTTTACAAGCAAAAAATAATTATGTGGAAATATAGCCTTATACATGTAACTGCAATAGCTTTCCACACTTTTAACACGCAAAAAGTATGTGGAATTTAAATATTGTTTAATGTACATTAAATTTACAAGTGATCACAGATATGAATATATATTTACTAAATACATGCATTGTATTACTAAATACAGTAAAACACGGTTATAGCGAAGTCCTATGCTTCGTCATATCCGTAATTCGTTATATTCGTAATTCGTTATATCCGTATAACGAATTCATAATAATAACTATAGCTAATTCATGATATACAAGTTTTCTTCCACAAAACTATATTTTTTGCAAATTTAGTCTTAAAAATAAAAACACGTTAATTTTATACCTTTAATAAAAATTGAATAATTTATATGAAAATAAATTTATTCAAACAATTATGCCAAATAGTAGTGCACACTTTTTAAACTGTTAAGAACGTCTTTAAAAAAGTATCAATTTTCGTTATTATTCACCTCTATCGGGCTCAAAATGAGTTCGCTATATCGTAAAATCGTTATATCCGAATTCGTTATAACCATAAAAATGTTGCAAGGATTTGCGTAAATTCGTTATATCCATGTTCGTACTAAATGAGTTTCACTGTAACAGCATCGGTAATTATCCCATTTTGTGAAAAAATAACTTTTCTGCGTAACAAGACACATTATTTTCAAAATGCACAAGTTAATGTAAAATATAACAATACATTTTGAGTATGTCTTATGACAGGTCGGTGTAATACGCTGCACTTACCTTGCTCTTGAATACATGAAGAAATCATCCAAAGGTCGAGGTGGAATAATAATCAACATGGCATCTTTTGCAGGTTTGGTTTATTATCATTCATATTGTGACAAAAAGAAAATTCTGTAAGGACAAGTTTTGTTTGGAAACTCTTTTCTTCAAGTGATAATTTTCCTCCATAGTCTTGCTCCAAAGATTCTGAAGACCTACTGTACTATAAGTCAGTCCCCATTCTTTATTTACTACTCTCACTTAGTATTTTAAAAAAGCTGGACTGTTAACAACAATATCTTCAATGGTTTTGAAAAAATATAAGAACTATACGGAAAAAAAAACGTTTGAGGTTATCATATATATTTATTTTTAAAAAATCAATCATTTGATAATTAATAAAATCTTACACTGGGACGCATGTTGATTGACGTTTTCCATGTTATTGTTAGACAATATTTAATCACCTAATTGCCTACAAATTTCCCGATTTTCACGATAACGGCAAAGAGCACACGAGGGTATGAGCGGTCAGATGCTCACTCCTCCATGGCACCTGATATAACCTTCGATTTTTTAGAGGTCCGTGTTTGTTCTGCTTCTGTTTTGTAATTTTCTTTTGGACTTTTGATTTTGAACGCTATTCGTTATCACCACATGCCATGATATAGAACATACCAATTTAACATTAACATAAGTTCATTTATTCGATTTCAGTTCAACGCTTGCGTCACTCTGCCAAAGATATTTACTTAATTTATGGTTTACTAGAAAATATCTGCATTTTATATTGTTTATTTATCTACGTATACCAGTTAACCTTCTTACCTTGTAATTTGATTTAACCGTTTTAAAATTGTTTTAAAAAGTTTGGTTTGACAAATATTTTTAGAAGGCCTGGTCTACGTGGAAGGGGCATGGTCACGACGATTTTAGTCAAATTTATTTTTTATTATCATTGCTTGCAATGCTTTGATTAAGCATTTGTAATGATTAACTACAATCTGAGTGGCAGTCTTAGATTTTTAAGCAAGATATAGCACACATAAATATTTGTTAAAAAGCATCGCACCATGTTGTTTACATTGGAAATGTTATTTTTCAAGCTGATATTTCTATCTGCTAATTTGTTTTGAACATTAATAATCAGTCGTAATATTAATTTTATTCCAAACCTGGAATTTCCCTCTCAACATTCACGGTGTAAACAAAACCATGCCCTGGTCTGTTTCACTACAAAACATAACAAAACTCTACGACTGACGCTCAAACTTTGGTCGACCATTACAAATGTCATACTGAAACCATATAAAAAACACAAATTTTGATCAAAATTGTGAATATGTCCCTTCATATGTTATGTGTTGAAAATATTAGTTCTACCTATGTGAATATATATATATATATCTGGTTTTGCGACATTTAACGAGAAAATTTGAATTTCCCTAGGTTTGTGTTCTTCCCCATTAGATCCAATCTATGCGAGCTCAAAATTTGGTGTTGTTGGATTCACCTTAAGTCATGCGGTATGTACAAAAGCATAACATGAAACCCTTGTAGATATTTTATCAGGTATCTTGTCATAGAAAATATGAATTGTCAATTAACCATGTCTGTTTAATGATGGAATCGAAATTTAGAATTACTTTCATGTGATTGTTTAATTTTAGGTGGTTAGATGTCTTTTAATTATCTATATGCGACAACATTAAATTTAAGCGTTTTAACCCAAGCGACCTCTGCTAAATCAAGGAATTTGCTTAATGCTAAATTGTTTGAAAGCTGTTTTCTGCCAACTATCGTACGTCCAATTATGTTACGTTTACAGACATAATTTGCGGTATAACAAGTTTGAAAATCGCATTGATAGGTGTGTTCAATTTATTTTTCTTTTTATCAGCTCCATGCTGATGTTGTAGATAGTGGTGTGAGGATGGCGGTCCTGTGTCCTACTTTCGTCGACACAACGATGATAGATGATGACAACATGAAATATTTCATAGAGAAAATTGGGGTCATAAAGTAAGTTTGATTTTATGATTTCACATTGAAATGAAGCCATTTTAATTAAAGTTAGTACAGATAAAGAACTAACATTAAATGCATTATGTCTCTTAAAAGCTAAGAAGTTATCAAGAGATAATCATAGTCACAGGCACCAGGCGTTAAAATATAAGTTTTATAGTTATTGAAAATACTATAATGCAAGCATATATCGTTACCGTCGCTGTTTTGATTTTTTTCATCAGTTCATTTATGAAAAAATGACAATAACAAACCGCGAACCATTTCAAAAATCCATAAAACGAAATACAAATTCAAAGCAGAGCAACACGGACCTCCAAATATATAGAGGTAGGATCAGGTGCCTAGGAGGAGTGAGCATCCTTTGATGACCGGTCAGACCCGGTGTGCTCTTTGTCGTAATCAGGAAAAAATCGGAAAAGTCCGTAAACAATTAGGTGATTAATTATGGTCTAACAATTAGTATGAAAAACGTCAGTCAGCATGCGACCCAGTGGAAGATTGTATTTGCTGACGAGGTCGTTGTATCGACCATAGAACCGTGTAACTAAAACTTCTAAAAATTTCCTCAGCTTCAATTTAGCACGATTACTTCTAATTCAATCCTGATAGATCCTATCATCAGTATTATTTGGAAAATAACTATACAAGACATAACATTTTTATAAGGTTGTTTTCGTGGGTTTTATTTCTTATGTTTTTAGATATTTTTTGGAGTTCTGACTATTTGATGTTTTGCCCAAATTTTAATGATTTTTTTAGTGTTAGCTTTCTGGATCTCCACTCTCGGCAAATCTCGGCCGATTCCTTACGGTAACCATAAATTTAAACATGGAATACGAATTGGCCGAGGTGTGTTGAGTGGGATCCCCCATTTATTTTGCTCAAGAAAGTGAAAGAGAATCTTAGCAGATGTGGATGTGCAGATAAAAATAGCAACCGTGACGATCTTTGTTTCATTACAACAATAAAGTAATTGTAAATTATAATTAAGAAGATATTTTTAACGTCACATCCCTATGATTATAACAATTATTAGATGAAATTCTGTGGAAATTGTAGAAAGGAGAAATTGGCTGAAGTTGTTTTAGAGATGGTCAAAGATGAAACAAACAACGGAAAGTGTATGGTTGTCACCGCTCAGTTTCATTATTACAAGGATGATTTTCCAAAAGTGGAAGATGTTTTTCTTTCTACAAAACAGTCGTAGAATCTATGATGGATGCAGTCTATAATCTAAAACTTTGCAATATTCGTACATTAATTATGAAGTGTTGTGTTTTAACATGTTTCAACTCCGGCTCTCTTTGCTTTCTATCTTTCAATATGAATATATTTTTTTATTAAAAAATATTGGATTTTTTTTTTATACAGTGTTTTTGAAAATGTAACAAATTATTTTTTTAAAATAGAAAATGATGTGCATCTATCCGGAGGCTATTTTCAAAGAACCAATAAAACAAGTCTAGATTTTCGATAGTTTTAACTCAAAATGTGTACTGCGTCTGTGATCTTTGTAGTCAACTTTCACATTTTCTTCCGCTTTTCTGTGGGTCAATATTAAGCTGAGATTAAAATACATATCTAAAGCATCTGTTACATGACTAGTTTGCATCAGCCATATGAGGCTTAATAATTTTATGATGTCCATAAAAAGAGTAGAACAGATAAGGATATTGGTAGGGTTTGATGGAGAAAAATATATCTAAGCATCTAATGTTGAGTAATTTAAATCTCTCTAATGCTATTTTTAAAACAATTTTACACTTTTACAATTTGATCATATTTGATTCAGAAACCATTTCTAGCAATTCTATAATATAACATGATTCTCATGAAATATGATTATGATTTGATTCTTTTAATGTTTGGCTATCTTTGATATACAAATTAAAAACTACATTCGCTGACAATCCATCAAGCTGCAATGTCTCTGGTCTAAAGTTCGTTGAAAAACAACAACAAATAAGATTGTCTTGGTGTCATAATCAGTCACTGTATCAAAAGTCTGCAGAACAACGCAGAAGAGCAATCCCCATTCATGCTGGTCATAGCATCAAACAGTGTGGTGAATACTTGGTGCTTTCACATTTTGATTGATATTTGTTTCCAGTCATTTTCCCAAAGATTGTGTGAAATGAAGAAAATGCACAACATCCACCGCAAAGTTTCAAAAGATCTTCTTTTTTTCAGAGAGTCCGGAGACAGAATTGTGACAACTGTCAAAAGTTCAAACATTGGCTTTATAAAGTTTACATGATAAAGAGCATTCACAATTATAAATAACGATCAAAGATCAATAGCAAACCCAAGTTTTAGCGATGAACAATAAGGAGAGTAATATCAAAAATGAAATTAATATTCAGAAGAAAAAACAAATCGATTCACCATTTCATGCGTAACTATATAATGAATAGAAAATACTTTAAATCAAACATTTTTTAGAAAGACATCTTTACCACTTGTTGCATTCGTTCTTTCCTGATTTTCCATCTTCAAATCAACCAAAGGCTTTGTCATACGAATCGTTATTTTTTTTTTCATTTTTTTTTTATTCATTCAACGTAGGGAAAATGGTGAGCATTCTTATTCTGCATTGCTACATACTTTTTTTACACAGTTACTTTATAGAGACATTATGTGTTTAAACAGGTATCAACTTTAAATTGTTAAATGTATCTTTAATATTCACAGCCATCCACTAAATATACTATTCTTCTACCAATTTTTTCACCACATATTCGATTTATATCTATCAAATATATTTCAACATATTACCATCAACTTTAAATGTAGGTTTAGAAACTTTAAGGGGGATGTGCATCCATCTTGTACATTTGAGGATAAGAATATAAACATTTCAGGAACTGGCTTGTTTCTGCCCGAAACTGGCCAAAAATGTTGCCAAAAGATATAAAAGCAATACATATGAAGTCCTACATGTCATTTTCTTTGAAAAGTATGCATCCTAGAACAGGACAATGTCTTTTTAATCAGACAGAACAGCTGTCGAACTGCACAGCTACAGTCTTATTTCAAAGATTTAAAAATCTGAAAAAAAATAGGAAGAATGTTCATTAATGTCCTCTCTACAACCATTTGTTGAGAAATGAAGTTCTGTTTAATACCTTTTTTGGATTATATTTTCTTTTATTACATCATATTGGAATAAGTAAATAAAAAAAAATTGTAAAATACTTGTACATTTTGTGACTAAATATATAATACAAATACTGTTTGGTCAAGTACTCTGAATATTGAACTTTTAAATGGAATATCTGTTATGTAATATCGCTGTATGCCTTCGCCTAGATAAGATAACATATTTTATGATTGCTCACAAGAATGTAGATTATGCATGTTCACAAGTTTTTAAATGGAATTTTAGCTCACCTGAGCCATTCGCTGAAGTTCTAAAGTGACCAGATATTAAAATATACGTTCGCTGTTGTTAAGTGCGTTTAGTATCAAATTTTCTTTTTATAAAATCACTGAGTCCACATTGTAAACACTCATGATAATCGGCGTTGACACAAAGAAAACAAAAATGAAACGGTTTTGTGAAAAGTATAAGCTCAATACATTGGCGTCGGAACGGAGGAGGGGGGAATAGGGGGCTTAGCCTCCCAACTTTTTTGCAAATTTAAACCTAACTATAACCATTATCTTTTCCCCCTTAATTTGCTTGTCAAGATTTCTGATAAATTTAGCCCCACCCAACTTCCAGTTTGCTTCCGACGCCACTGCAATACCGTGTAGTGGAAATAAATTTATTGTGTTATATTATTGAGCTGTTTTATCAAATGTAGCATTATTAAGGAATGATTTTGTTTTGTGTAATGAACTTGGAAAACGTTTAGAAGACTCTTTACTGCCATTTTTGTTTTTTATATTGTTTTGTTCTCTGGTTGACGTAAATGAATAAATAATAAACTAGATGCTGTCATTAGACAGTAATACCCGCACCAAGTGTTTGCCCCTAAATAACACTGTTTAGTACCAGTTTGTTAAAAATTGAAGGCCACATGCAAGTTCCGGTAATACATTTAAAAATTATAATTTGCATAACTGAAGGATGAGATCCCTTCCCATATGATGATACACATGAGCAGCACTTAATGTGCAATTTGGGGTTGAACTGTTTGCACATGAATTTTCCGTTAATCAATTATCTTAACATTTCATGTCATAGAAAGTATAATGGTCTATATAATTATTACATACAAAATTAAATTATGCCCCCGGCCCTCTCTGCGACAGTTGCCGGCTATAGATCTGCTTCTGTGTGCCTACATGTACATAATCTTGTGCACGGATTTAGAAAAGGGGTGTGAGTGAGGGGTCCAGACCCTCCCCCCCCCCCATAAAAAAAAATGAAAATTCATTTATATCGATAGTAACATTACCAAAAATACACCTCAGACTCCAATGTCATTACAGACATGTAATTGCTCTAACCGATTGCGCTTCAAAGTAAGGTAACATTATTTTGGGGGAAAATATTATATTTATACTTCATAGTTTATTTCAATATGAAGTATACATCACAATATGCAGATGTCCTGTACCACCTTAAAGCTGTTATTTACCTAATAAAATAGTAAAAGGGGTTTTGAAGAATAGGTCATAAAAATACATGCATGTTACAAATAACTGATCTTTGTCTGAAGTTACGTACACAACACGGGTCTACAGGTCTCAATAGCGGGTACTAGTTTTACCCAGCTCTTCGATTTGATGGATTTATGTGGCGTATACATACATGTATGTGTTTTTCATATGCAGAAAAAGATTAGTTAACATGCATAAACATTTCTATTGTGATGATCAGCTAAAGGGATTCATATTGTGCTCTAATTGGATTATCATTATGATGTTGACCGATAAAGGTAAGCATAATACCTGTATAGTGAGTATTACAGTAGCACAATATTATGAGACAAGGTATGTACAGAAGTATTACTTTCACTTTCTTAATAAGTATTCTCCCTTTGCTAGCATACTGTATCAACATCTTTTAATATTTAAATAAACTTATCATCGTTACCTATCCTATCACATTTGTAAAGTTTCTGCCATTTTAATTGCAAAAGTTATTTTTTTCATTTGTCAGTCTTACACTTTTGAGTTGACCCCTTATTGACCCTGTAACAATTTCGTATTAAATTTGTGTATTACATGTATAAGTAAATGTAGAGACTTCAGACACGTAGCATCAGGTTGGGCCAGAGGCCCCCCCCCCCCACTTAATGTATTATAATGCATCAAATACAATGTAGGCCATGACCCTATGGGATTGTTCTGACCCCCTGAAACAGGAAAATACAAAATATCTTCTTGTGTCATTTTGATGCATCAAATGGTGTAAAGTACATGACCCCCAGGTGTTGTCTTTAACTTTATTATGATAACTTTTGAGATCCTCATTCCTTAACCATATAATTTGTTCTTGCTGTTTGTGTCATTGCGCATCAAATTGTATAATATAGGTTATCCCCCCTTGGAGACACCCTGACTTTCTTGAACTAGAAATTATAAAGTATTTTATTTTATTCATATGTAGTGTTTGATCTATGTAGGTAATTCTTAGCCTAATGATGACACTGCTTTGTTTAGGAGACTTTATAATTGCCCCAAAATGCAAATACACTTGCATAAAACATTTTGTTAATAAATCTAAAAAATTGAATCAAGCAATTTCAAAAATGTTAATGTGCATTAGGAGAAAAAAAGCAATCAAGATATGATTTAAAATTTGCTATAATTGTACACATGTAAGAATGTAAGAAGACTGAATCTTTAAAACCAGGTTTGATTTGGGGGGGGGTGGATGTGGAGTATAAACATTTATAATTTGAATCATTTATTATACCCGCACTTTCTAAAGAAAGTTCGGGTATATTGTTGTTATCCTGTTCCGTCCGTCCGTCCGTCCGTCCGTCTGTCACGTTTTATTTTCTCAAACTGCTCTTACATCTTATAAACCAGCAAACTGAACTCTTGGAGTTTGATTTGAGGTATCATATTGTTTTGTTAAAAGGTTTCAAAAATTCTCGGTTAGTCCTGGGGGTCAAAAAATTGGTAAAAAATGACGTTTTTTCACAAAAAGCCTTTTTCCTCGAACTCCTCCTACATTTTCAACAGTAGACAAATCATCTCTTGGAATATGTTTTAGGGTATCCTATAGATGCGCAATAAGGTTTCGGAATTTTCAATTTTGCCCTGGGGGGCATTTAATGGCTGAAAAATGACGGGTTTTTTTTAGATAAAAACTGGTTTCAAAAACGTCATTTTTTTTTATCAGTAGCCAAATGATCTTGTAGAATATGATTGGGGGTGTCATATTGAAGTGTGATCCGGTTCCAGACTTTTTTTTTATTAAGGGGATTAGTGGGCAACAAAAAATGACGTTTTTTTGCAAAAAAAGATGGTTCCTAGAACTCCTCTTACAACTTTTGGAGTAGCTACGTCATCTCTCGAGATATAATTGAGGCTGTCCTATAGATGTGCAATAAGGTTTTAAAAATTTAAATTTCATCCAGGGAGTCAAATAGTAGCAGAAAATTGACGTTTATCACTAAAAAAAAACCCATAGATCCTAGAACTCCTCTTATGATTTAATGGATAGACACATCATATTTTGGGATATGATAGGGACTGTTCTACAGATGTGCATTCCGGTTTTGAAAAATTAGATTTAACCCTGAGGCCCATTACCTCCATACCTTTTGATGCCCTTTAATTAAGGATCAAGAATATATAATTATATGGTTAAGGGGTGGGGATCTCAACCGTTTTCGAGATATTCGTGCACTTCCTGTTCGAGGGGGGTCAGGACCACCCACAGGGCCCATGACCTACATAACATTTGATGCTCCTTGACATCAGAACCATAAATATATATGATTTAGGGGTCATGATTATAACAGTTTCTGAGATATATGGTAATTTCAAATTCCTGGGGGGTGGGGATGACCCACGGGGTCAGATCAAATAAACCCTATATATTGCCAGTAACAGTCAATATATGATTTTGAAAAGCCTATATTATTATCTTTGTCAGATTTCAAGTTACCATTTACAAGAGAGCCTACTATTCTTCCTACAAGGTTCAATGTTAGACCCCCCCCCCCCAAAAAAAGTGGTTGTCTAACCCAAAATGAGAAAAATCAAACCAGGATGCTCAACTAGATATGCAGGCCTATCATATCCTAGAGTTTTGTACAATTCTGTTCAGCCATCTCTGAGAAACAAGTTCAGAGCGGGAAAGAAGAAGACGAAGACTAATAATACATGTATTAAGAACCATACAAAAACAATAAGTCTCCAAATTTCATTCGGGACACTTAATAATAAAGATTAAATAGAGATAGGATCATCAAACATCAATAATTGACAATTTCTGATTCTAAGGGGGTCATGACTTACATGCCACAATGATCTGATGAACCATGACCTAAGGTGGGGATCTCAATGGTTTTTATGATATTTGATAATTTCAGGAAGGGCACTTGGGATCATGACCTACATACCATCTGAAATGCCTTGAACAAAGAGACAATAATATAATATGTACATGATATATGATTCAATTTAAGAACACAGATATAGATCAATCATCTATGTTTTGTATACTTCCTAAGTATATATACATGTATTAGTTTTGTTCTATACTATTCATGTTCATGACTGTAGTATGGCTTATAGTTTTATTTTAAATTACATTAAAAAATTGTCAAATATATCAGGATGACTTGGAACCCCCACCACCAAACAAACTCAAATATAAACTGCCCCCCCCCCCCCTTAATTGTCGAATGATCTATTAAAATCAAAATATAATTTGGGTGTCTAAAAACTTTTATAAACTGGTAAAAAATGTTATTCTAAAAAAAAAATTACATTACACCTTGCATACTTGACAAATGATCTATTGAGATATGATCATATTTCTACCTTCGGATCAATAACTAATATTCATTGACAAGTTAAAATTAATAACAATAAATGATTCAAATTATAAATGTTTATACTCCACATCCGCTCCCCCCCCCCCCCCCTCCATCTAACCTGGTTCTAAAGATTCAGTCTTCTCAATGCATTCTCACATGTGTACAGTAGCAAATTTTAAATCATTTCTTGATTGCTTTTTCTCTCCTGATGCACGTTAACATTTTGGACATTCCTTAATTCAATTTTTAAGATTTATAAACAAAATGTTATATGCATGTGTAATCGCCTATTTTGGGTAATTGTAAAGTCTCCGAACCAAGCAGTGTCATCATTTGGCTAGGAATTACCTACATGGATCAAACACTAGTACTACATATGAATAAGATAAAATACATGTACTTTATTATTTCTAGTTCTAGAATGTCAGAGTGTCTCCAAGGGGGCATAACCTATATATATACAATTTGACGCGCAATGACACAAAGAGCAAGAATAAATTATATGGTTTAGGGATGAAGATCTCAGAAGGTAACAAAATATACAGTGTATCATCATTTGCTATTTCATAAGGGGGGGGGGGGGTTAAAGACAACACCTGGGGGTCATTAAAGTACGAAATTCTTTATACAGGGTCAATATGGGGTCAACTAAATAGTTAAAGTCTGACAAATAAAAAAAAATAACTTTTGCAATTAAAATGACAGAAACTTTACAAATGCGATAGGATTATAACAATGATAAGCTTATTTGAATATTAAAAGATGATGATACAGTATGCTGTCAAAGGGAGATCACATTTAGAAAGTGAAAGTAAAACTTATGTGTGCTGGCATCTCATTATATTGTGCTACTGCTACTACATGTATTATAATTACCTATATTGGTCAACATCATAATGACAATCAAATTAAAGCACAATGATGAATTCCTTTATCTGATCTTAACTAATCCTTTTCTGCATATGGAAAACACATACCGGTACATGAAACCATCTAATCTAAGAGCTGGGTAAAACTAGTACCCGCTAATGAGACCTGCAGACTTGTGTTGTGTACGTAACTTCAAAAATCAGTTATTTGTAACATGCATGAATTTTTATGACCTATTTTTCATAATCCCTTGCACTATTTTATTAGGTAAATAACAGCTTTTAGGTGGTGCAGAACACCTGCATATCGTGATGTATACTTCCTTAATTGAGATAAACAATAAAGTATAGATATTAATTAAATATTTACCCCCAAAATAATGTTACCTAACATTGAAGCGCAATGGGTTAGAGCGTTTACATGTCTGTAAGAGCATTGGGGTTAAAGGTGTATTTTTGGTAAGTTTACTATTGATATAAATGAATTTTCATGGGGGGGGGGGGGGGTCTCGACCCCTCACTCCCATCCCTTCTCTAAATCTGTGCACACGATGATGTACATGTAGGCACACAGAAGCAAATCTAAAACCGGCAACCGCCACATGGAGGGAGGATAATTTAATTTTTAATTTTGTTTGTAATAATTATATAGACCATTATACTTTCTATGACATGAAATGTTAAGATTATTGATTAGCGGAAAATTCACTGCAAACAGTTCAACCCCAAATTGCACATAAAGTGCTGCTCATTTGTATTATCATACGGTAAGGGATCTCATCCTTTTTATGTATTACAGAAGCTTGCATGTGGCCTTCATTTTTAATTAAACTGGTACAAAACAGTGTTATTTAGGGGCAAACACTTGGTGCGGATATTACTGTCTAATGACAGCATCTAGTTGTTATTAATTTTAACTTGTTGATGAATATTAGTTACGGTATTGATCCCAAGGTAGAAATATGACTTCTGATCATATCTCAATAGATCATTTGTCAATTATGCAAGGTTTAATGTGATTATTTTTTAAGAATAACATTTTTTACCAGTTTATAAAAATTTTTAGACCCCAAATTATATTTTCATTTTAAGCATAAATACATGCAAGTTTTTTAATTTCGTTTTATCTACAGTTTGAGGAGGAATACATGCTTGGATCCAGAAAATTTTCCAAGGGGAGGGGGGGGGACAGTTTATATTTGAGTTTGTTTAGGGGTGGGGGTCCCAAGTCATATATTTGACAATTTTTTGATGTAATTTACAATAAAAGCATGCTACATACTACATTCTACAGAATAGAACAAAACACAAACTAATACATTAATATATATATACGTGTACGTAGGAAGTATTACAAAACATAGATGATATATTTATATCTGGGTTCTTAAGGTCAGACGACACGTTCCTCAATTTTATATAACTTTTTCCAGAAATTTACTAATGGTTTACTACTACTTTGACAAGCTTTCTTGCAAAAAATTAGGATACCTTACCAGGCATTTCTGCAAAATACTAGAGTATGCAATTTCCTATATAGTCATCTGAAAATACACTTCAATTGCTGATATCAAAATAAATAAATATACAGGACATCGAAAATCACTCTATTGAAATTCTATCTCGGCCGAGGCCAGGCTTTGAACTCACGACCTCTAGAACCTACGCTCATGACGGTGAGCGGCCATGGCTCTAACCACTCGGCCATCTAGGCACTTCTCCATACACAAGTAAATTTTAATCATTCTAAAATTAATTATGAAAATAATAATTCTTACTGGAACTCTTTATTACGAGGAGATACTAAAAAAGATGCTCGAGGAACGTGTCGTCTGACCTTAAATTGAATCATATATCACATATACATATACATATACATATATTATTGTTTCTTTGTTCAAGGCATTTCAGATGGTATGTAGGTCATGATCCCAAGTGTTCTTCCTTATCAAATATCATAAAAACCATTGAGATTCCCATCTTAATCCAAAGATATTATTCCTCCTTTGGTCATTGTGCATCAGATCTTTATGGTATGTAAGTCATGACCCTAAGGGGTCATCCTGACCCTCTTAGAAACAGAAATTGTCAATTATCTTTAAATTATTGATGTTTTATGATCCTATTTTTATTTAATTTTTATTATTAAGTCTCCCAAATGAAATTTGGAGACTTATTGATTTTGTACGGTTCTAATTACATGTATTCTTCTTCTTCTTTTTCTTCTTTCCCGCTCTGAACTTATTTCTCAGAGATGGCTTTATAGCAGAATTTAACAAAACTTTAGGATACAAATACAATAGGGCTGCATATCTAGTTGTGCACCCTAGTTTGATTTTTCTCATTTGGGGTTAGACAACCACTTTGGGGGGGGGGGGGGCAAAAGGGTGTGGGGTCTAACATTGAACCTTATGGGAAGAATCGTAGACTCTATTGTAAATGGTAACTTGAAAACGGACAAAGACAATAATATAGCGTTTTCATATATAGCATTTATTAGATCCGACTCCTGGTGTCATCTCCACCCCCCAGGAATTAAAAATTACCATATATCTCAGAAACTGTTATAAGCATGACCCCTAAACCATATATATATTATTGTTCCTTATATCAAGGGGCATCAAATGTTATGTAGGTCATGGGCCCTGTGGGTGGTCCTGACCCTCCTCGAACAGCAAGTCCCTTAATATCTTCAAAACAGTTGAGATCCCCACCCTTAAACCATATATTTTCTCGTTCCTTGTGTCAAGGGGCATCAAATGTTATGTAGGTCATGTGACCCCCCCCCCCCCCCCCATGAACAGGAAGTGCACAAATATCTTGAAAATGGTTGAGATCCCCACCCCTTATGTAGGTAATGGACCTAAGGGTTGAATTTAATTTTTAAAACCGTAATGCACATGTCTATAGAGCAGTCCCTATCATATCCCAAGATACGATGTGTCTATCCATTAAATCATAAGAGGAGTACAAGGATCTATGTTGTTTTTTTTGAGTTATAAATGTCAATTTTCTGCTTCTATTTGACTCCCTGGATGAAATTTAAATTTTACAAAACGGTAATGCACATCTATAGAACAGTCCCTATCATATCCCAAGATACGATGTGTCTATCCATTAAATCATAAGAGGAGTTCTAGGATCTATGTTTTTGGAGTGATAATTAAACGTCAATTTTCTGCTACTATTTGACTCCCTGGATGGAATTTAAATTTTTAAAACCTTACTACACATCTATGGAACAGTCCCTATCATATCCCAAGATATGATGTGTCTATCGATTAAATCATAAGAGGAGTTCTTGGATCAATGGGTTTTTTTTAATGATAAACGTCAAGTTTCTGCTACTATTTGACTCCGTGGATGAAATTTTAATTTTTAAAACCTTATTGCACATCTATAGGACAGCCCCAATAATATCCCAAGAGATGACTTAGCTACTCCAAAAGTTGTAAGAGGAGTTCTGGGAACCATCCTTTTTTTGCAAAAAAACCCGTTATTTTTTGTTGCCAAATGATCCCCTTAATACAAAAAAAAATTTCTGGAACCTGATCACACCTCAATATGACACCCCCAATCATATTCTACAAGATCATTTGGCTACTGCGAAAAAAAAAATGACGTTTTTGAAACCAGTTTTTTTGGCAAATAAACGTCATTTTTCAGCCATTAAATGATCCGCAGGACAAAATTAAAAATTCCGAAACCTTATTGCGCATCTATAGGATACCCTAAAACATATTCAAAGAGATGATTTGTCTATAGTTGAAAATGTAGGAGGAGTTCGAGGAAGAAGATTTTTTGTGAAAAAACGTCATTTTTTACCAATTTTTTGACCCCCAGGACTACCAGAGAATTTTTGAAACCTTTTTACAAAACAAAATGATACCCCCAATCAAACTCCAAGAGTTCCAGTTTGCTGGTTTATAAGATGTAAGAGCAGTTTGAGAAAGTAGGACGGGACAGACGGACGGACGGACGGAACAGGGTAACAACAATATACCCGAACTTTCTTTAGAAAGTGCGGGTATAATAAATTTGTCTCTGTGTGTTTTCCGTACATTAGTTTAATCATAAAACCAAGGCCCATTAATATTATATTTACTTAGGTACGTTTACAATTGAATTAAAATTGTAAAATGCTAATCACTGCATTCACTTATTTTTTACGCATCATTGAGTAGCTATGGAATATTTATATCTGTGTTATCATGGAAATATGCTGTCTAAATTTTTGTCGTCAAAGTATAAATAAGTATTCAAATGTTGAAACTTAGTAAAGGTATTAATAGAAATATCCAACAAGAACCAGAGCAGTCATAAAAGAACAATTTAATGAAATTCAATGAACCTAGCAAACGACGAATTACAAAGTTTAATATCTTAATATAAATCGCAAATTACTCTTTTTTAAAACACATGTAAAGATATATTCTTCTATTTTTGTTTGAACGAATAGAAAAATTAAAATAACAGTGATGCTTACCATCAGCAATACTAGCTTTCTAAACAGACTACATGTATCTTCGATTTCATTTAGAGAACATGAAGCCTACAGACCTTACCAGTAACATAGCCCTTTAAGAGTCTTAGGAGTCTAAACCGTAATCCCAGACTTCTCTAATTGTTATCCCAGCCTTCTATTTTTCGATGTTTCAACAGCATTCATTTATAGAAGTGGAGCACAAGAGTCGGAGGGATCTCGAATTATTAATACTCTAGCTCCAGATGCTTAAAGAATTATTTATACCCTAGCTCCAGATGCTTAAAGAATTATTAATACCCTAGCTCTAGATGCTTAAAATTGAAAATGTGTGTTCAAAAACGCCTGAAGGCATTGTAAAGGTCAATCCTATAAAATATTTATATATAATCTATAGTTAATTAAAGAATGTATGGAGACTTTAAAAGATTACATATTTCCTATATGGCAATATTTGTAACCCACACCCCCACTATATGTACCACCACCACAAAATAAAAAAACCCATATTGTCAATTTGGAGGTGAATTTCACAATTTTAGAAAGCTAAAAAATTCACTGTGTACATAATAGCAATGTATTTAGTTTATGCCCCATAATTAAAAGTACAGAACAAATATAAAAATGATACCTTTTTACTATGTGGCCATATTGTCCCTACCCAAGGATTTTTAACCCCTGACCTAGAGGGCATGAATTTGACATTTTAGGTAGAGGGTTTCATTAAAAAAACATTTTCACTTTATCTCCATAATGACTCCACCCTAGAACTTGAGGTCCTAACCAAGTGACCATGAACTTCACAATTTTGGTTGAAGGTTTCATGCATTTACTTATTCTCAAATATATATGACAGTAGAGAAGAACATTTCTTACATTTTCACTGTCCATATTGGTTCCGCCATAAGGGGTTATTAATTTAACAATTTTAGTAGAGGGTATCATGGACATCAAAACCATGCATTTAGAGGGTTTTTTCCAAAATGATTAGAGAAGATTTTTGAACTTCGGTCTTTTTTGCTTTTTTGGCCCTCTCCATGACGCCCCGGAGATGATACAGTCATGATTTTCAAAATTTTATCCTAGATATGTTTCAAACGAGTTATGGTAAATATTGGCCAAGTAGTTTTCAATAAAAAGTTAAAAATTTAAAATTGTGAACGGACGACGCACGACGAAGGACAAAGACTAATTGCAGTACGTCCCCTCATTTACTCAGGTGACCTTAAAGGATAGAAAAATCCAACAACCATCAAATTTTATACCAAATGTTTGAAAAAAGGAATTCGAAAAAGATTTTGAGATCTCATAATTATTAAGAATGTATAGAGACAGTTAAAGACTGTTTATAAAATCTAAATTGTACATTTGTGTTTTAATTGAAAACTCAACGGCTTGAATTATTTGGTTTGCATTTGTATTGAATATCATTATCTGTAAGTTATAGGTTGGGTATTGTTGTTCTTGGGAGCAGTTTCTTGTATATTTTTTTCTGTTTCATGGTCCAGCTATCAGTCGGTTCTAAATGTATGGATGTATTATAATACAATTCATTCGAATGTATTTTAAAATCATCATTTCCATGCTTATCTACAGGTATTTGTTTCATTCCTTCAAAAAACATTTACCCATTTAAAAAGGCGTCAGAGGAGTGTAATTTGTTCAACTCACGACTTTGGCAACTACCGATCATTGCGAGTACAAAGTAATTTGGTATCAGCAAAATACATAACTATTTTATGGGATGTTTGCTAAGTCCATTGAATTTCAGTAAATTGATCTCTCATGATTGCTCTAGTGCTTGTTGGGAATATGTAGCTACTACCCTCAATAAATTCCAACATTAGCAAGCTAATTTACTCTATGAGGCAGAGAGTTATCTAGACAACATAACTACATAATTACACAGATATAAATATTCCATTCTGGTTCGAGAGGTGAAACATGTACTAATTATTATTGAAAAGTCTTTTTCTTGGGTATAAGTCAAAAAAAGGCCAAATAAAATAAACGAATAAAAATAAAGAAGGATTTAAAATCTACATTTCTGATACTTTAGTAGAAAGGCCAGTTGCAAGGACAGGTCAAATATTTTCACCCCCTCTTTTCATGCACTTGGCATTTTTCTGACAAATTTTCAGCACTGAGGTGTATTACTATTGGAAATCTAAAGATACTATCCAGCTAAACAGCTTTAGCTGTATTTGGACCACAGAATCAATTGTATGAGATAAGACGTTTATAACTATTGCGTTTTGTTACCTTCTTCCTGAGCCCCTCGCTACAGGAATGACCCCTACTCGCAGTTTTTCTCATATCTATACATATGTGAGAGTTCTTTCAGAAAGAATGTCGGATTATTTTATGATTACTATGTACAAATTCTTTAGTTACACGACATTGAAATAAAAATAAAAACTTTCCTAATTCAATACACAAAATATTTCAGGTAACTATTGCCACACATGGTATCATTCCTGCGATTGCTTGAATTTCTTTTAAGAAAGGTCAAAAATAAAATACAAGGAACTATCATAAGACGAGACTTGATGTGTTTTTAGGCACTTATAGAACACCGACCTTTTGACCATGTTAGACCTATACTTTTTTAATGGTTTTCCTGAACTATAAGGGGTGTAATTGACAGACTCCATTTAGTAATATCATATAACAAAACCGAAAATCCACATCAAATAATGTATCTTATCTGACGGGTTATATAAACAAAGAACTGTATATTATATATATAATTTCAATTTGAATAAAAGTCTTTCATTTTAGATATATGATATAAACACATATCAAGTTATCTAGAAAAAGTTTTAATCTTTCTGCAATACTTCCTGACGCCAATTTATAGACACCATTAAAAAGACAACCATACTCTGTCCCGAGTCTTTGCTTCCACCACTTTTTGCTTGATATTTCGATGATAATAAATACCTTGGTGCTCAAACTACGTTCATCCACTAATATGAAAAATGTCCAGATTATTTGTTTTAAACCCCCCCCCCTCTACTGCTTCAGGTTTCAATACACACCCACAAAAAGAAAGTCGACGGGGATTGTGCATTGCATCAGCCATTGATAAGCCCGGATGATAACGTTGAAAAATTGCACGAGGTATCACGAGTACTTCCAAATGGACAAAAGATGTAAACATTTCCCATTATAAATCTCCGTAAGAAAGAACTATATATGATATGAGTTAAATTTGGCCCCCATATTCGCCATTTTTTAAAGTGTTTCGGGTACATGTACAATAAAATGAAATGTTAGTTTTTAGAAGAGTTGATTTAAAATATACTCTTTACCTACTTATTTGATATATATGCACTCACTTTCAGTATATGTGACCATATTTCTATAATTCAATCAAAATCGGTCAAAAATTGACATTTTCTTATCTTTTAACGAATAGGAAATATAGAGAGCTTGCTTGAACAAGGACGCATTTTTTGTCACTTATTAGTCTTGGCTAGACACATCTCTGATTAAAATATTTTGTTTGTTCAAGAATGCGATCTATGTTTTCTGAAAGCTAAAAATGAAAAAACGGCGGGAAAAGATTGTCTTTACGATGTCATATTTCTAAATTGTGGGCACTTGAATCAAAATGAACATTATGTAAAAACATCACATATATATCTGTACAAAGAAAACAAAGAATTATTGTAAAACGACGATGTTCATTTAAGGCGGCCATTTTAGGCCCTTATCATATATAATCCTTTTGAATGCTATCCAAAAAAGACAATTTTGATTGCAATCCTCTAAAATTGTTATATTTCCTTCAGCTCAACTAATTGCAATGGAAAACAAACTAATACAGTAAATACATGATCGTATAAAAAATACATCTCCTGTAACACTCAAAGGGATTTTTAATTTTCTATCGCATTTTTCATTTTTTTTTGGGGGGGGGGGCGCAAATTAATAATTAAGGTTTCCTGACGCTCAGCCTCAAAATATTTTTTTCATGCAAAATTTCATCCATGCATTTTACAAACTTATTGCAAATAAGCCAAGAATGGATATAATGGAATAAATATGCAAGTTAAGATCACATTAAAGAAAACAGTTGTACCTCTGTATCGGTGGCTCGAACCCCTTTACTATTATGAACCTACTATAGATCTCTTTGGCCCTACTAAGCCAAGTATTTCGTTAAAAAACTAATCGCAATTTTCAACCCTGAGAATAATTAAATTTGCCTAAGAAGGGCAGATTTATGGTACAAATTAAAGAAATCAAGCTCATTTAGAGTTATCGGACTTGGGTGAGGATGGAGATCGTTCAGCAAAAAATTTCTAAAAGTTGCATGATTTTCAGCTTACTTTTCAATGCTCGTTGTGATTTTTTTTTCGGGTGTGTAAATCTGAAGTGGTTGTTGATCAACTTCAGGTTACGTTTGAAGAGTTCAAACTCATGTACGGGGCTTTAAATGTCCATCACATTCCTTCTCAAGGAAATAACACAAGTTAAAGGTACTCACACACCCTCAACGTGTAGAGATATGCTTCAATATCTTGTGATATGGTTGTATTTAAGTTATCGATAATCAAATGAGGTAAGTTAACATTCAGCTTCTATAAAAGGTCCAAAAATATACATATTAGCAACAATTAGTTTGTAAATATACAATTTGTGAACTAGTAAATCTATGGCATGTCAAACGTTGCAATATTCGATCTTTTCCATTTGTATCATATAAATATTCATTTGTATTGTATAATTTTCTATTTGTATTGTATAATTTTCCATTTGTATTCTATAATTTTTCTTTTGTATTGTATAAATTTCATTTGTATTCTATAATTTTCTATTTGTATTGTATAATTTTCCATTTGTATTGTATAAATTTCGTTTGTATTCTATAATTTTTTATTTGTATTTTATAAGTTTCATTTGTATTGTATAATATTTTATTTGTATTGTACCCCCTTTTATTGCAAAGTTAGACCTAACCATTAGGCACATAGCATCTTAGAGGGTTCAGCCCCCCCCCCCCCCCCCCCACTTTTTCTCGCAGCAAACATAATTGAACTGAAATTTGTGAATTAGGTTTTGTCAAGATTTCTGAGGATTAGTCTAGCCCCCCCCCCCCCCCAGCCCCCCTACCCCCCACTTTCAATTTGCTTCCGACGCCACTGCTTGACGTGGTGGTCTATTTAGCGGCAGTGATGCTAGTGATGCTAGTGTGAGGCTCGCCGTATTGGACAACTTGGGACTGTTCTGGTTTTTTCAGGTAAACAGGTTATTGTGATAAAAGATATACCAAGACATTATACACATGTAGCTGGTTAACCGAACTAGATTTTTCAAACCTGGTATAGACCAGTAGGGACGTACATACATGTACGGCTCTCGATAGACTTACTGTCAATGAAGGGACAGGGGCAGATCGAGACACCTTATACAGTCATTATATATGTATAATGCCTTGGTATATCTTTAATCACGATATCGATGGCCCTATCTTTTTACCTTAAAAACCCAAAAAAGTCCCAAGTTGTCCAACACGGCAAGCCTCACAATGGCGTCACTGCCGTTAAACGAGATCACCACGTGTTTAAAACATGTTAAGGGGACCAGTTTGCGTTCAGCTTCCGGAACATTTCGCTGGTTTCCCAACAATAAAGTATAGAACTTTTAACCAATGAAAACCTTCGTAACAAAACAAATAAACGATCCCTCGGATACAATACAAATTGAAAATTATAGAATACAAATTGAAATTTATAGAATACAAATTGAAAATTGTACAATACAAATGGAAAATTATAGAATACAAATTGAAAATTGTACAATACAAATGGAAATTATACAATACAAATAAAAAATTATACAATACAAATGAAACTTATACAATAATAATGGAAAATTATACAATACAAATAGAAAATTATACAATACAAACGGAAGATTATACAATACAAATAGAAAATTATACAATTCAAATGTACTTTATACAATAAAAATTGAAAATTATGCAATACAAATGGAAAATTATACAATACAAATGGAAAATTATACAATACAAATGAATATTTATATAATACAAATAGAAAAGATCGAATATTGCAACGTTTGACATGCCATATAAATCAAGAATTGTTAAAAGTACATTTTGTCTACCAGTTTAATCCTGCATTCGTGACTAAAACATTTAAGATCTGTTCAAAAGAAAGTTTAAACCTGCATTCGTGATTTGAATATTTTAAATCTGTTCAGAGAAACTGTCGACACCTTTGGCGCCATAGACATAGTGTTAAATAATGCTTGAGTGGTATTATTGGAAGAGTGGGAGAAAATGATCCAAATCAGCCAGGTATTGTTTTACATATCCACACCCTTATGAGTCAAAATACTGATTCTCAACACGAGAAGGAAAAAAAGCAATAGAATACAAAGTCAATGCATGTTAATTTGCAAAATTGGCCATACATTGTGTAACTTAGTTTCTTCTTTATGTAACATTTCTGATTTTAAAGACAAAATCAATTTTATAAACTTAAATATTATTTATGTTTTCCAAAAGATTGGTGTAATGCACTGCACCTATCTTGCAGGTGAATACAAGAAGAAATCATCAAAAAGTAAAAGTGAAATAATTGTCAATATTGCGTCTTATGCAGGTTTGGTTCAAAAGTCTCATATAGATGTTTTCAATGTTGAAACTTCATACGTATTATACTACTTGTTAAATAACTTCCTTTTTATGATAGTTTCATGACGATAGCATAAAACAAATTTAACACACCGTGACGAATATTCATGCATCTGCCACATATATATTCATTTACATTTACGTTTTTTGTTTACTCTACCACATTACATGAAACCCTCGACTAAAAATAAAATTGAATCAATTTTGATCGTACAAATCAGTTCTCTTATTTCAATATCAATTCAACTGAAGGGACAAAAAGCTTATGTAGCGGTTTTGTTTTACTCCCGTGGCAATCAGAGTGGAAAGATTTGCAAACTTCAATATTAATTTTGGAAAAGATTGTTAATTTATTCGATTCTGTACCTATTGTTAAAGTCATCCTAACTGTACGACTACCAAAAAGTTTAAGAATAAGTTAAAATATTTTGAGGATAGAAAAGTCGAGTTGTAATATGAGAATATGATACTAGTGTACATAAGTACAATGTAATTATTAATCTATTTTTTAAAAAGCGTGCAATTATACGTGGTTGGTTTTAATTTAGAAAAGCGCAGGTGCCGAAAGAAATATATTTGATATTGACAAGTTGTTAATTTTTTCCCCTGTTTTAAATCTAAATTTGTTTTTATTGATTTAAAAAGTTGAAATCGATAAACACGTTTATTCATGTTTTCAGTAAAATTTTCAGTTTAATTAGTTCATTTCCTAAAATCAATAAATAAAAGTATGATTTTGAAACATTGTTTTCCACGGTTCTTGCTATAAAAAAGGGATTTAAAAAACTGCATTACTATCAAAATAATCTGCATAACTATTTTAATAATTTAAAAATGAATAATTATATATAAAAGGAGGCTCGTGATCCTTGAAGTTATCGGTGTTAGAAGTAAAACACTGCCTCGTATAGAGTATCAATAATGATCACACTCTGTTATAATTTGGACATAAGCCAAGGTAATTTGAATTTTCCTATAATTGTGTCCTAACCAAATAAACCCATCTTATGTGACCTCAAAGTTTGAAGTTGTGGGATTCACACTAAGTTTCGCAGTATGTATTAAAACTTAAAATGCAACCACTGGCTGATAATTTACCGCAGATTCTTAATTTTACGCAAGACTTATATCCGCAGTTACGTTGTTTTGTGTCAAATAGAGAGATTATGAAAATTATAGTTCCAAATAGATGAAGTTACAATCTGTCAGATATATCATAAATTGACTTTTAAAATCGCTATGCTTTGCCATGATATATGTAATCAAAACAGCATAACAAAGGCGTATACCTATTGACCAAGTGGTAATATTTCACAAAATGTTGGAAGAAATAAACATATAAGGACCAAATGCCGAGTTTTCATGCAAACACTGTCTAGTATGATAAAATTTAAGTTTGAACCCGTGGTTATAGTTTTTGATCAAAATAAATAGAACCGTCCTGATCATGTTTGTTTTTACATCACGTTACCTATTATTGCGACAAGTTAAGGCTCTCGGGAGTAAGAAACATTTAGTTATTTATATATCTGTGTTTTTTTCCGTCCCTGGTTGATAACGGATTGAGTTAATAGCTGATAACTGGTTGATGAAATGATATGTTTAAAAGGCTTTTATCATTGTGTTTTCTTCAGCACCATCAGGATGTAGTAAACATTGGTGTAAGAACGGTTGTATTGTGTCCTTCTTTCGTAGACACAATGATGGTACCGAATGGTATAATGAGTGGCCTTATTGAAAAGGTTGAAATCATGTCGTAATATTTCACTACAATATCTCTACTACGCAACGAAGCCATATTATAAAAGCCATCATTAAGGAAAGAACTCAAAACATGTGTTTTGATAATAATTACTTATCAGGTAAAGTTCAAAAATAGCTTACATACATCATAGTACACGTGTGGAAATACCAAACGTGTAAGCAGTTACGTCGGTGGCAAAATGTCTTACTTCATAAGTATAGATGCTTTACAAAATGTTGGCTCATATAACCTCGGTACGATGTTCCAATCTTAGGCGTTAGATAGTACTTCTAATGCTTACCGTTTTATAGCTTATTTCCAAAATTAAAAAAAAGCAAATATCAAAGGGCATCCTTTTAGAGCTTTCAGATATAATCTTTCTAATATAAGTAAATTTGAAATACCATTAAGATCTCAAAACATAATCTGACTTTATCATTTCAATACTTGAAAATTCTTCTGACATATGTAATATCATTGTGATGGCAAATCAAATACAAATGTATAAAAAAATCTTGTATTTGAGGTTTTGCTTTCAGCAAGCGCCTGATAAATGTACGTAAATTTTTATTTAGCCCTTAAACAAGGTCTATGATATTTCTTTAATACAAAAATAAATATCTATATCTGCTTCTGTTTAACTACATGTATAAAAGAAACTTATAAGATATGTTAAACAAAATTAATATTAAGAAAAATACAATAGGATAAAGTAAATGTAAAAAAGTCTAGAAAAAAACTTTCTGTGAGAATCTTGTGTGTATTGGAAATTGAGTCATCAGTCAGATATAGGCTAAGTAAAAATAATCTTATTGTACAAGAAAGAATCATAGGTTTTGGTCAATCATTCGAATTAATTTAAACATTAATGAATGGGGAAAAACTAAAAAGTTAGCTTAACGGAGTCTCTTTATTTGTGTTTACTCTGAATACGTCGAGTTCAGCACTGTTGAATAATTAACACTCTGTCGGATAATTATGCCAGTGCCTACGTGGCATTTTTGCACCCGCTTAAAAAGTAGTTTCATAAAAACTCACATAAACCACAAAAAAGACCATTGTCTAGAGAGTCTTTAAAGTGTTACACCTGTTATGTGACGTATTTACTTTTGGAAATTAACATTCCATAGGAAATTAAAAATTCCGATGGGAAAAAAATATTTCCTACAGGAAATATTGGAAGTACTGAAGGATTTTTTTAATATCCCATAGAAATTATATTTCCTATTGGGTAAAGTTTTCCTGTAGGAATTTGATTCAGATAGGTAGTTTTCCTAAAGAATTTAAGATTTTCTATCGGATTATGGGAATTTTGTTCATATCCGTTCGGAATTTACCTTTCTATAGGGAGGTCTTTTATTCCGGTAGAAAATTCAAAATATCCTAATATAACTTGTTTTCCTGTAAGAATTATGTTTAAAAGGTAAATTTCTCACCTCACAGGTGAGATACATAAACAACAAAGATGGTTATAATGTCTTTAAATGATGGTCTATCATGGAGCATATTTGAATTTTTCGTTTCATGCAGCTTTTGCAGGTACGTAATTATACGTTTTATAGATCAAGTTTTTAGAGTTCTCGTCGATTTTCCTGCACATAAAATCTACTTTAGCAGTAATGATTATATTATTTCTGAATTTCACTTACGATGATATAAGCTCATAACGTTTGGTTACATCGGCATCAACAAAAACTGAAAAAAAGGAAGACTTTATAAATCTAGTTTTATGACGAGACGTTGCGTTAGTTGTTTGTTTTGGTAATGAGAAGCCATACGAAACGTTTTATTTAGAAACGAACTTGTTTTTCACCAAAAACTCTATCACATGTAATTTAAAAAATTTAGTCTGCAACTTTGATAACCATTTTTATAACTAATTGGTCATGCTTGATTTTCTGATGCGATTTTTATTTTTGATTTTGACAAAAGTACACTTTGCACTGGATCTGATTCCTTCGAATCAAATAGTCATAGAAGGTAAAGGAACCTATTGTTTTTGTTATTATTATAGAAATTGTGGCTGTTATTATGTAACTAGCATCAAGAAGCATTTATATGTAATTTTACTTGTAGTTAGTTCTGGGAATCTGACATATTGAAACTCGTTATATTAAAGATCAGGCAGATTAATTGCTATATTACTGCCATCATTTAACGAAATTTAGTAAATTGTGATGGGTCCTTTTTAGGTCACACGTAAGTCACGAAGATGACATGTATTGTGCATGATTCATGTAACCATTTTCAGTAAAGTTTGTTTGTAATCATTTTACTCAAAGAAATATTGCTTACATGCCCGCTCCATCAGACACTTCTCTCTCTCTCTCTCTCTCTCTCTCTCTCTCTCTCTCTCTCTCTCTCTCTTGTTTTAAATGTATAATATGATTCTTATACACTTTGTGTGTGAAAGTTAATTTCTATATACTCTACGAAAACAGAAAACTACACGTGTAACAACGTCTGTCTGTCTGTCTGTCTGTCTCTCTCTCTCTCTATCTCTCTCTCTATCTCTCTCATGTTTTTAGTGTTGGCGAAGTCCCGATAGGCGACTAAATTTTGTAAGCGGCTATTAACAAAACTATGTCTGTCAAGTCTGAAAACAATCAACAGTGAATTGAATTTTGAACCAAGTGAATTTGGAAAAAGTGTTATGATATTAATCCCCGATACTTTTGATGTGCAGCCAAATGCCAATACTTTGTAAGTTTATGGAAATTCATATGAATTGTATATATATGCAAAAAAATATATAATCTTGCTTTTCAAACACGCAATTTGAGAAAAAATTCATCGCGACATTTATGTTGCCAAAAAGAACAATTTTAGTATTACCGAGTGTATTAGAGAATGTTTTAAATAAATGAAGCCCTTCATAACAAACCAAAATAAATGATCACGAAGATACAATGCAAATTAAAAAAAATATACAATACAAATGAAATTAATACAATACAAATGAAATTGATACAATACAAATGAAATATATACAATGCAAATGAAATATATACAATACAAATAAGTAATATACAATACAAATGAAATTAATACAATGAAAATGAAAAATTACGGAATACAAATTGAAATAAAACAATGCAAATAAAAAAAGCATACAATACAACTGAAATTAATGCAATGCAAATGGAAATATTACAGAATACAAATAAAAATTATACAATTTAAATTGGTAAAAATCATCTATTTCAACGTTTGACATGTCATACACAATTTAAACAGTCATTGTTGCAATGTCAACGTGTTTCAACAAAAATAAACTTTTTTTCGCACTTTATCTATGTAATGTATTGGACAAAGACTTCTTGGCTTTAGAAACACTTGAACATTTTGGCACGAAAGGCTAATAGTAAAGTTTTTGGGCTAAAGTTTATATTGTTCATATGTGACAATACAATATGAAATATGCGTATAAAAATGTCATTTTTTTTGTTATGCGTTGTTCGAACATTAATATTATCCACAAATGGATTAATGACAGAGAGTAAACTTGCTGTAAATGATTGTCATTAAAATTGGCAAAAGATCAATGGGAGTGGGAAAATAGCAAAGATTTTGATGACTTTTTTTTAATACTCTCAAGTGAATTGATATGGTACTAATACTTGAGTCAATATGATACTATTGTTAATTTCCAAAATGTATTTAAGATATTGTTTACATGCAATTAATAAAAGAGTGTTTTGAAGTTTGTCATGCCTTAGATTTGGTGTCCTTGTTAGATGATTTTCAAATGAATACTAGTATTACGTCTAATAATATATAAATTCACATGTAGATTATCATCTACGTGGACGATTGTGCAACTTAAAATAATTCTAAAAGTCATGTACTCTATTTTAAAGGTTACATTGTTTGAGGTTCTGTAGCAATTGCCAACCAAATGTATTAAATTGGTATATTATACCAAATTGTCGGTGATTTGGTATATAATGGACCCATCATTATTTTCCAATTGATAGAATTTCTTCGTTCACATCAATGAGTCGTTATTCATTGCTAAAATTCTGTATATCCGCTTGGAAGTATTTTTCAGACCATCCGTACAAAAAGAAAAGGTTGGTTTTTTTCTTTGATTTGAAGAAATTTTTAGAAATAAATCAAAAATATTTTCTTGCTTTAAAGTTTGTAAACTCATAGCTTTGTAGACGGTCTGCATATATTCGTTACATGTAGTCTATTTTAAATAGGTTCTAGCCATAACCTTATTAAGTAAGGAATGAAATAATTTTTTAGCTTTATATGTTAAATTATCCTTCATTTTCAAACACAGCTTTCCTCTGAAAAAAGCCTTCTATTATTTATATTGGCCAAGAGCATGATAACATGATAACATAATGATAAAATAAGCCTTTGTTACTCTCTGATCTTAGTTTTTTGTATTTAGATGACAGGTGTGAAGTTTTTTATCTTGCTCTTTGTGTTGAGCTGCCTGCAGACCATGAACTCGGAAGGAAGATCCTTCCAGGACCGGGGCAATGGCTACACCGAGGGACCCTACGGGGAATTCGGCCCGATTGAAGTGTCTGCCGGAGACGCATCCTTCCGCATGACCTGGACTAGTGCAGTGTGTGTGTATGGCACCGTGGCCCTGGTTCTGTTATTCAAAGGTTTGTTGTTTTTTTTCGAAAATTCAGAGAGTTATCAAACATTGTTGACTACAGTTTACCTTCTTTGTCAAAATTAAAAAAAAACCATTAAAGATGTCATTTTTAGGCGCATTGGTATGTTAGAAAGAACTATTCTGTCCCATTTTTATGATTTATAAATTTATAAAATTAAAGATTTTGTAGCATATTAGTATTAAAGTGTTCTTAATACCTTAACATTACTTGTTATTGCAAAGAAATTGGTGGTTGAATCGATGCATATTCTAGCACTGGCACTGAAGTATAAACGGTAATATACAAATCGAATTGTGTTTTCTCTACATGTATGTATGGGTGGTATCATCGCAAAACCACAATTTTGAAAGAAAAAAAGAATCAATGCGCTATCGTTTATCATTTGAAAGATGAAGTCCACCGCCGCATATCATGTCCTATTTAATCTTCTGTTTTTATTAATCCATAGAACACAAATTCATCTAGCTCTAGCTGGTTTGTAAGGTGTTTGCAATACACTCAAACAAATTCTGTATTTAAATTTTAACCAATATACATTTTTAAATAAAAATGATCACGATATAAGTTTAAGACTTTCCTTTTTCACACTACTGATCAGACTATGCAGGTTTTATAAAAACGATATTGCTATCACACAGTTGCAATGACACATTGAAGCAATACTGCTCTCTACGGCCTATAATAATCGTGTTTTAGGTTATACTTTGTGTGTATTTTTGAAGTGATCAATGCGGATATAGCGTAAAAAATGTAAAATATGACACTTATAATATCCCTGCATACACTATACCTTATAAATATACATTGTGAATGGTGCATTAAAACTAAATTATTACACTCAAATACCCTCGTGCATAAGTAGTATCACGTTTAAGTTTTTCCTGTCTTGTATTAAAAATACGTTACGAAAAAATAGTTATGAAAAATGCCCTAATTCTTTTGTTTTAAAACTCATATTGTAATGTTTGTAGGTTGGTGACATTGCGGGGACCATGTGAACATTGTCAGCTGAACAGAAATTAAAATGATTTGACTTTGTGTTATATTCCGGTTTTTTGCATTCGGAATCACATGATTGAAATTAATCCAAACTAAATTAAATGTGTTTAAGGGGCATGGTCACGATTTTTGTAAATTTAATATTATATATATTTATCGTTTACAATGCTTTATAATAACATTCTTCTTATTCAAATCTTTTCATTGGAACCCTTAGAAATGGCACAGGTCATCTTATCGACAGGCTGGGTCAATATTGAAGAATAATTCACAAAGTTCATTGCCAAAAGCAAATGATTTAAGGCTCTTTTTTTAATGATTGTTCAAAATCTTCCCAAGATCAAACTGTAATAAAAGAATTCTTAAATCAGTTCTTTTCATACAAGTTATCTGTAAATACAAGTTTGTCATACCATGTCCCTTGGGGTCAGTAGGGGCACATGATGGTTCAAGGTTGACTTCAGAATAAAAACAGCATAACCTTTATGAATCTTCTAAAAGAAAATAAAGAATTCCACTTGTAATTTTTGTAGAAATATTTAATTCTTTACATATCAGTTTTACTGACAAAGTACTTGCACTATTATAAGCGTTTTTTTTTGTTATAAAAACAATCTACATTTTAAAAATTTCCTCAGGGAAAAAAGGGTCAAAACTTCGGTGTCTCTATTTACATGAAAACACATGTTGACAAAAAACGTTCCCCATTATAAGCTTTTATTTGTAAAATGAATATATTAAACAATTCATTTACTGGGTATCCTTAAATAAAAAAGAAAATACCATTATTTTTCTTTGAACAAGTTTTGATAAAGCTAATCAAACAAAATAATAAATGTAAACTCAACCAATTTCACCAACATTCAGAAGTATTTAACAAATTGAGCACTGCTCATAAAAGCACAATCAATTCAGAGAAAGTGCATTTAAATGGCGTCCTGATATATCATGACAACGTCAAGTCGTTGAGTTTCTCACATATCCTGATTATCAAATCTTCTCAATATTCGCTGACGCTGTGGTTTGTTGAGTTGTTTTCCCCTCGGTATTCTTTTTTTATATAATTTGTATAACTATAACTGGAAACTGTGTTCGTGATACGGTTATGAAATGGAAGATTCCTGTTCTTTTGTCAAATTCATCTTGTATGAATTTAAATTAAACCTAAAAAGAGTGCAATTTGGTGACATCATAATGAAAAGAAAGACATGCCTTTTTCACAAACTTTTATGTTCGGAATAATTAAACTTTTTTTTTATTTGAGCCACAATTTACATGTCTTAACCAAATTTGTTTAATTTATTTGAACCTTTTGTTAAAAAGTATACAATATTCTGTGACACTCTGTAGGTGTCTTTATACTGTTGAATATCTGGAAAGCAATAAAAGATCGGATGTATAGGAATTTAGCGTAATAAAGTAGTACACATTTAACATGCATTAGATGGGAACAAATGCACATATGTCATATTATAATTTTTATAAGTTAAATAAAGTTATAAACAATGGCCCAAATTTAGACCAAATTGCGATTTTAAAAAATCACTAAAGACTAATACTGATAGTTCTAAATAAACCAATTTTGACCAAACAGACAAACAAAAACTTTTTTAACAAAGTATGATGGAAAATAAAAAAAAAATATTGAACATGCTTGCTAAACTTGAAGAGTTATCCTGTTACGTGTACAGCAAAACAATTAAATAGTAGAACGGGTGTCACAGAGAGATAGGTAGATATACAAAACAAATTATCTTGCCTCTGATATTTGGAAAGGGGATAGGTAAAATATTTTTGTAAATTAAGACATGCGTTTTTGCATCATTTCAATTTACTTAAACCATAAACCATTTGAGTCGAAGAGAATATTTTTGTCTAATTTCTAAAGAAATTCTTTTAAAAAAACATGGAGTTTAAACGTAGCTTTTAAAGCAATATCAACTTTTTTGCAATGATTTGTTTAAAATATTATAACTGTGCCTCAGTTACAAAATATACATGCGTATATCATGTTCACATAACTAGAATGAGTACCATCTAAAATCGGACATGAATTAATAAAAGTATTGAGTCGTCATATTCGATCACTCCTCGGCTGTTACTGGAGTATACCGGTCGAAAAAGTTAGGGTCGGTTGCTATCCAAACGACGCATTCAGGTTGCCAGGACTTCTAGATGATAGATCTACCTTAATTAGTAATATGCTTGTAACCATGAATAATTGAAACTACAATCAATAAAATATTAAATATGGTTTATTCTTAGAAATTCAAATGTATCCGTAAAAACTTGCACAGACAGTTCTGTGCTGTCTTACTTCGCATACACATCGAACACGTGTGTCGTTCATACGAAGTGCACAACGTCTGCGCCTTTTTTGTAGACCACGGCCAAACTACATCCACACAGTTGATAAGTGTTAGTATATGCAAGAATGTATAAAAAACGTAACATCGCTTTTATCAGTTTCTAAAAAAAAACACTCCTTTTTCTAAAGTCCTTGCTGTTACTGCTTGATCCGCTACAGTGTGTGGTCTGCGCATGTGCAATAGTTTAACTGTATGAGACAGGAACACGTTCTTCAATGATAGGGAATTTTTTGAAATATTTGTGCCTGGATTTTAGTCTGTTCTGTTTCTTCTTATTGGACATTCCTTACAAGTGCAGTGGTTGTCTTATTGTTTTAAGAACATAACCCAGATATTCAGCCCATCAAATGTCCCAAATTCTCGCAAAGAATGCAATCTTCGTGGTAAAGAAATTTATTTTTTTCAAATATTGAGGAGTTTTTGATTATTGAAAACTTCGAAAAAGGGGGTTTCGGAAATTTTCCCTTTGGGCACAATAGGGGCGGTGTATTTCTCTAATCTTAGATTTAATTGGCCTGGGTTCTGTTTTAAGACAGTAAGATTAAATGAAGAGTAATCTTCGTCATGGAGAATGGACTACGCTTCGCTTCGTTCTGCCTATTCTTCATAAGTATCTTACTATTTCTGGTTCAGTTGGCGTTTATTCAAAGCTCTCCGTCCAGTGTAACGTGATTCACCCCTGCGAATGTTATTGTCATTTAAATTTTAGACCACGTGGTTTTATTTGACCCTTTCATTTTCGCAGTAAAAATTGTGCCTCGTGTTTATAGTCTAGTTCATAGAATCTAGGTACTACAGTAGTCAATTATTAAATTTAGAGGTTTATTGATTTGAAACTTTATCTTCATTAATTGGTGGATAAAACGTATTCTAGAAATAAACGTTAAAATACAACAAATAGTTTTTGTCTGCTGTTGCAACAATTAACATGCTAAGTAGAGATCCCCCTGAGGATTAGTTTTCGATCCGCGCCTGACCTAGTTATAGCATCAATAGTGAAACAGACAATACTATTTTATGCAGAATGTACCTTGAAAATGACTCGATATACTAAGTTTTTATGCAAAACAGACATCCATTATTTTTTTTTTAAACATAGTATTGCACACCACAAGCATCAAACATGGATATGATTTTATTAAGCCACGCAATGTTTATATTTTCAACCACTCAACACGTGGCTGAACACGAACGATAACTCTGTTCTGAACATTATCGTTTAATATAAAAACCGCTAAATGGTGAAATAAGACAAACATATTAAGAGAGTTTCATGTTTTAACAAAAACCAAAGTAGGATACGATATGAAAAACGACCAGTACTTACGTATTTTGAGAATATTATCCGAACACTTATACTTCCGCTCGAAATTTCACAGGAACTGAACAAACCTCGGTGAAGTCTCGTGAACTTTCATTCGAGCTTCTCTGAATTTATTACATACTTAGCAACGATAAAGAAAACATTCCGAACACATTCGCAGGGGTGTGATTGGGTGAATGAAATACCTGAATGCGGTGAGACATCAGTGGTGTTCTCGGCCTTTTGAATGGATGTGTAGCGATGAACAATAGAAATCGACTACTAGTAAGGCGGTAGTCGGATATAAAAGGGAAATAATGCGTACTTATAAAATCATGTCAGCTTTAATGCCATCAGGTTTGTTTATAAGCCTATTAAATGAAAATCATTGGCATCACATGCACATGGCGGGGTTTTTTGGGTTTTTTTTTTTGTAAACACAGTTTATTATTAGATAGTGGATATATTTTTCTTTACAAGAAAATATTAATAATGTAAGTTGCATGTGTTTCATAAATTAGCCAATCAGAGCAAAGAATCCTCGCTTTCGCATGGCCTTGTGTCTTTTTCTTATAACATTCAGCTAAATACATTAATATCACAACCATACGATCGATATTGACAAAATTCTACTGATTTAATAAAAGTTGTCAAGCCAAATTCTAGTTAGGTAGGGGCAATTTAGTGTGTGTAAAGAATTTGAGAAAATTATAATGCAAAAGCACCGTGCTCCAAACAAAAATGAGAGTATTCTAAATGTACGTATATAAATTCTAATGGAAATCTAAATTTTTGTTTAAACAATAGTCCCTTAGTTAGATTCGAATTGTATAGATAGTATTCTTAGTCATGTCAAGCCACCTCTTATACTGAAAAATTATGAACCAAAGTGCCATATGTCACAGAAGAAGGCTAAAATGCAGAATTCCTATCTTTGTTCAAAGAAAGGTATGAGCGAAAGATTTCAAACAAAAAATTCAAGAAGATTACGGAATAACCATATCTAAGACTTTTAAAGCAAAAGCCACAAAAGATATACATAATGTGGTCCAAAATTATGCCAAATACTCAAAACATTCATAATATGATTACCTTTTTTTCCAAGATAGATGATAACGCAATGCGACACCAATTCTATGAGATTCATGGAATTGCTATTTGCATATGAACACACAGATGACAGATGTGATTGAAGAAGGGATTTATTTTTTAAAATTTTCATTTCATTATTTTAACGGTTAAACCTGCATGTTATTCTTCAATGTTATTGATTTCTTAGTCCTAAAGAATAGACAGGTCGTCCCGAAACTTTGTCATTGTCTTATTTTTTGTTGTTTATCTTTTCTGAGGCACCCATGTGACCTTTCTCTCACTCTCAGTTTGTGTCCATTGTCGATCGTCATGTGTTTATTATCACATTCATTAACACTTCCAGCCTGAAATACAAGGATTTTGAACAAATAGGTCTTTAAAATCTAAAGGATGAGTTACCCTCAAACTTCCATAAATATTGCGTTCTGCATTAAATGTTTTTGAAATCCTTTTCCATACCACTGGATATTCACTAAATAAGATATGGATGTTGTAAATACAAGCAACTAGGCCTCTACATAATTTGTAAGACATTGCATACGAGAGAGGTGCCTTTTATATTATGTTAAAATACACAATACATGATCTTAATGAAGCTTGAAGTTTTGGGTTAATCAACATGGCCGTCTTTAGGATCGTCTAGAATATATAAATTTGGGGTCTTTGAAGATTTTTTCCTCTTTAATTACAACCACAAATTAAATTTCTGATTAAGCGCTGATTTCAAGTAAAAATATCAAGAAGATTACGGAATTGCCATATTTAAGACTTTTAAAGCATAAGCCACAGGAGATATACATAATGTGGTCCAAAATTATGCCAAATTACACAAAAATTCACAGTATGATGACCTTTTTTTCGTAAGATAGAAGTTGAAGCAATGCAAGACCAATCTTATGAAATTCATAAAATTACTATTTTCACAGACACTGTGATTGACGAGGTCATATAATGTAGTTTTTTTTTATATTTTCCTTTCATTATTTTCACGGTTTAACCTTAATGTTTTAAAGAAGGGACAGGTCGTCCCGAAACTTTGTCAATTATCTTAGTCTTTGTCCTTTATCTATTCTGAGTCACCCATGTGACATTTCTCTCTCTCTCTCTCTCTCTCAGTTTTTGTCCATTGTCAATCGTCATGTGTTAATTATCACATTCATTTACAATTCTAGCCTGACGTTACAAGGATTTTCTTTAACAAATTGGTCTTTAGAATCTTAAGGATGGGTATAAATAGGTTATGAAAATAATAACAGTCACCCTCAAACTTCCATAAATTCTGTGTTCTACATGAAATGTTTTTGAAATCCTTTTCTTTACTACTGGATATTCCCCAAATATAATAAGGATGTTAATATAAGCAACTAGACCTCTACATAAAATTGCTATAGAGATTGCATATGACAGAGGTGCCTTTTATGTTATGTTTAAATGCTATTTGTTGATAGTCAAGATCTTAATGAAGCTAGGAGTTTAAAGTTAATTAACATGACTGTCTGTAGGATCGTCTAGAATATACAAATTTAGGTTCTTTGAAGATATATTCTCTGAAATTACAACCACAAATTAAATTTCTGATTAAGCGCTGTAATTATTCAGAAATGAGCTTGTGAGTTTGTTTTAATGATGCGAAGATCTTCAAAAATAGACAATCTTTAAATTAATTTAACAGACATGAGAAGGTTTTTTGACCCACAATTCTACTGCAGTTGAGTTTCCTAATAAAGGGTGATAAGTAGGGGCAAAATACGATTAAAACAAGTACATGTACATCCGTTATGAATAAATTTGGATGAATTCTTTATTATTTTCAAACGTTTGTTAATGCTGCATTCCAATCAGGTTGCATAAAATTTTATCTAAACAAAATTTAAGGTTTTGGTTCTTGTTTTAAAAAGTTATTGCAATGAAGGTATTCATATGTTTAATAAACAATGTCCATTGTTCTTCGTTTACCATAAAGTATTTTTGCCACAACATCTTTTGAAGCTCGCCAATGTTCTGTTATAATGCCGATATTAACCTGTTGTTCACTGACCCCATTGTTACTGATACATGTATTTTCCTTCTTTTCGCAGACATTAATCAGATTGCAGGAAAAATATCAAACTTACGGAGATTGATTTGAATATTTGCATTAAAATATTAATTTTTGACAGAGTACTTCAATAGTAACTGGTGGATTTAGCGAACATGTTCGATCGATAGATGAGCAGCAAATAATCGTTATAACGAGCCATTGCTTGTTATTCAAATTTAAAACAGCAATTCATTTAAAACGGATATGAAAAAAGGATATTTTATTACATGTTAAAGGAGCATGATCACAAATTTGACTTTTCCAATTATAACATTTACAATGTTTAACATACTAGATATTTCCGAGGGCCAGACAAAAATTTACTATCAGTTGACAAGTCAAAAGCTCACAATTATGTTGGAGAGAACATACTTTTATGAAGCAAATTTTGGAGTAAAATCCATGCTAAAATATCGTCATGTAAAAGTTCAAGATGGACAAATTTATAAGAAGCTTTGATATAACACACGGAATAAGCTTTGTTCACATAAAAAAGGAATCATTCACAGCATTGGTCGTATTGTTTTACACCACTCTTTGTACTTGAACACTCTCTACGATTGAGTGGATGTGACAAATAAAAACTAATTCTGCCAATATGCGACGTCAATATATATTTCTATATATTTCTATATATTTCTCTCAAATTTCCTACGCAGAAATGCGTTGTAGGCATTAATATGACTATTGTGGTTTCATTGATTATGCTCCTGGTTTTGTCATCGATATCATTCCGGCTTTTATGTCAACTTAAATCATTATGAAGTTTTTTCGTAGATTCAAAATGTAAGTTGATTAATGAATTTAGTGTCCTTATCTTTCAAAGCTCGACTAGACATAATAAATTTACAAAAACGTCGGTTCTACCCAAAATGCATTGAAAATAGAAACAATTAAATGCATTCAAATATTATTAAGACTAAAGATTTTTTTTTTATTTCAAGATCTCGATGTTAAACACCTCAGCATTAAAATTCGTAATTAAAAAAATAGAAAAATTCCGTTGACACATAAAGAAGAACCCCCCCCCCCCCCACCAGCGTTAATTCATTCGTTTAATTGTTCAAAGCAAAATCAATAAGCAATCGAGTGTCATTTTTTATTCGATACATTGTTAAATTTTTACCGTTTATGATAATAATTTTTGTTGATACATGATCAGATTTCCAAAAGGTTTGATCTCGTCACTAACCAATTTCATACACTATTCAGCATCATTGCCAACCAAGGGTTTCTGACCCACTGTCCCCCTCATGAAGTGAAATTGCTAAAAAAAAAAATTAAAACTTAACACTTTGTTATCCTTACTTTCTGTATTTTCATGTACAGCTACAGAATTAAAGCAGGGCTCTTTGGTAGTACTATGTAACCCTACATATACATTAAAAGTGAAAACCTTTATGAAAAATGTATGCAAAGCATAGTAATTATAATGTTAAAAACGTTCGATGCACATTTGCTCCAGTTATGTACATATATGTATATGTTACGTTTCGTAAGTGCTAATAACTCTTCCCTGTGTAAATTGAATATTAGCTATTTTATGAGTAATTAATTAACCGGCATCTTAATTACATTCTACTGTAAAGACATTGTAGCAAATGTCATGTATGTATAATGTAAAATGATTTGTGTGGGGTTTTGAGTAGGTAGCCGGGGTGTTAAATACGTGCCTTCATGCTGGTTACGTGCCTCATGGTGATGAGATCGAGTTTTGATTGAGGACATCAATGCGTAAGTCCTATCCCCAGAAGGTACCGCGTGATTATTACCATTAATTTGTAAGACCAGACCCGAAAAAGTTAGAATCACAGTCTTTTCAATGGATGATGACACTCCATGTGTCTCCTCTGAGAATTATATAAGAGGACTGGAAGATCAACGAATTAACTAACAAATCTGCTTAAAATTTTAAGATATTTTTCGTAAGCTATAAACTACTTAACCATTTAAATTTTGGTATTTTCCTATGATTTAATGTACAGCTTCTTAAGGATAGCAACACAGTCTAAAAATTGTCATGATAATCGAACCCTCTAAGACTTTTCTGATGCTACATATTGTGGTATTTCCCTGTATTTCTCGGCATTATCGTATTATATTATAGAATTTGTCATCAGAGTATAATAAAATACATAATATCATATTATATAGTTTTTTCTGCAAATTTCTGCCAATATCAAATTGACGCATAGTGGTAGAACGAAATATATGTGTATAATGTCCTACAATAGAATACACTTATAAAAAGTGGTTGTCTTTAATTTGCTATTGATATTCATTTATTTTCTTATGTCGTAACAACATCAAGTTATGTCATATTCCATCATCATCATCATCATCGTTGCCATCGTTGTCGTCGTCATCATTATTCGAATATAGTACATTGTAATAAAACATTGTTCTTTATACATTGGATCAATTGCGATGGTACCATCATATTCCATGATTCGTATATAGAACCATTTTTCAGGAGCTTGGACTTTGGATAGTTGTGTCAAACAGCAATGTGACGTATGCCTGTTTATTTCATTGCTGGCTATTCAGCCATGGCTCTTTGATATCAACAAAATTTGTCTGGCGTTTGAGTTAAGTGTACGCAATCGGTGTATATTTTGCTTGAAACAAGTGTCATTTTGTTTTGACGCAAGTTACATCCTACTCAAAGTCAAAAGCCTTGTTAAGATGGTTCTAAAAATAATGACACCTATAAGAAGACATGAATAATTATTTTGGTAGCTTTGTTGCTATGTACCAAATGTTACAATGTATAAGTATTTTAAGACATATATTTATTAAACTAGTGCAGTTCATTGGTTTAAGCTAACGTACGTACATTAAGATTGGGTGCCAGACTGTTTGCAATGTTTTAAAAAGAAATACGTCGATGTTCATTAGATTCTATAGTTCAAACATGTTTCTGTATTTGATTGCAGTTCTAAATAGTTTGTTATACCGTTTTCTAACAACACCTGTCGGTTTAAGCTGTACAACTACGTCAGGGTGAGTTTTTAATCCAATCACGTTTTCTGGCCTGCGCAGTTCGCCTTCAACGTAGGGTAGGCGCGTAGTATTTGATATATAAAACGATTCACAACTCGGCTGAACTGAAGTCTTACTAGAGAATTGCGAACGAAATGATGTTCCTTGGTCCAAGGCAATGATAATTTTTATTCTGAAGAGAGGCGATTTTTTTCCAATTTAAAACAAGAGGTATAAAGCGAGGATGTGGAATTTTGCAACCGTTAAGTGCCTCGTTTTTATATTAACATTACCCGGATTTCTTGCCAGGATGTGGGACTATGAGTACATGGATAGAAGAAATGAACGGCCACCATTCCGTGGATTACCCGACATATTACGAGGTTAGTCAAAATAACACTGGGCGTCAAAGAATTATTCTAAACCACCTGATGTATTCATTGACGATAATTTTTTTGCTATAAAAGGCAGAGTATATTTGGTATTACCTGTGCTTGTTAGGAAAGTAGTGTTACCATGCACATGTATTTGGTTTTCGATTGTAAATATATTAATGTATATGTGTATTATTATCCTCTTACCTTGATGATGACAAAAACTATGTTGTTACAGAATTATATCACAAACATTCCCAGAACCTTCCTCCAAATCGGCATATTGCAACAGTAAAACGTGGTAAGTGATATCTTTGATTAAAAGTAATAATTTCCAAAACAAGTAAAATTTAAGCAAAATCAGGTGAAAAATTATTAGTCTGGTTCACACGATATTGTTTTGTTTGATATACTTACAAACATCGAACATTCAGAATTATTTAAACTAAGAACCAATTCAACCTTAATGATTATGTTCAGATTATTTTTTCCTGTTTCGCAATTTGTATTTTCATTCATTAAAGTTTTTAAGACAGCATCTACGAGTTTATGTTAACATTGGAATTATTTTTAATGTTGTTGGGGTTTTTTATGTTCCTTTTTGTAAGAAGGGAAGTGATGTAGTGATAGAAATAATTACCACTCAATAATGATACCAAATACGTCACATCTGATCATCACAAGTGTAAATATTTAAATCGTTTTAATATTTTTATCAAATGAAACTTTTTACGTAAAGAAGCCCGTTTTTTTGTTTTTTGTTTTTATCACAAATGTCAAGTATGGGCATTGACTTATGGACACACCTTGCACATTTTTATTGACGTTGGGGGAAAATTGACGCCGATCCGCCGGATAAAGTGTCTCTTCTTCGCTAAGATTTTTAATTTGCGGCGTCTGAACATGAGATCTCGGTGTCCATAAAATCTCGAGAAAAAACACAAACCAAGCTGCGGCGAGATATGTTCAATGGCTGAGTATACTCTTCACAGAGAAATGTTTCCTTATGCCCTTGATTATCAGATCTGAGTAACATTTTATTACCTGAAATATCAATCTTAAACCGCCTAACAATGTTTATACTCAAATAAATTCTATAGCTATTACGTATATCCCTGTAATAAAGTTAATAGTAAATTGATCGGAACGGAGATCCTTTTTCAGTGAAAGTCTTCTTTTATAAAGGAGCTCTAAGGAGACTTTATGGTCATTGTATTAAGCATTTGATCTGCCCAAAATTTTTTACGATATTTGTTTGTTTAGCTATAAACTTTTATCTTGTAAAGAAAATATTTTTATATTTTACCATTTTTATTTTGGTATTTTCCTACATTTTTAAAGGTGCTCTTCTTTTTAAGGAGATCAAGACAGTTTAAAAATGGTCACTACCATCGAACCCTCTTAAGATGAAACAATTGTTAATATTGTTACATAGCATTGCTGATTTTTTTTCATCCTCCTTTTGTCGGGAGAGGGTGGCTTCAAAATGTGCGATTGTCTTTTGTTCATATCATCAATATTTAATGATAGATTTACAAGAAAAGCTGTGAACTTTTTTTTATTTTACCACATCTTTCTTAAGCAAGAGCACTTTGAAATGTACTCTGTCTATGGGCTTTTTTTTTAGATTCGAGTTTAATAGAGATAATAGAATCGATGTTTATCATTGGATAACATTTAAACGGAAAAGGAGAATAAGAAACACTAAGTCTAATCAAAGCAAACTTTAAAAATGCCGTTTAATCTAGAAATTTCAAATAACTAGAAGCAGCCGTTGCTAATAGATATTTTGATGCTACACCTTTATCGTAGAAATGAACTAGTTTTCAGTTTTATTTCTCTTTTTTAACCTTTTATCGGCTTTGATTAAAAATATCTCCAGGCTTAATAGGTTGCCATCCCATCGTCTCGATATCTGTTCAATTGACCAAATCAGTCGTCTATATTGTTTTTTGTCCCCGCATCAGAAAGATTCAAAGAGAATAACAGTTTATTTCATTTGTTATTTCAGGGGACAGATACAGCATTAATGATTTGATTGCTTATCTGAAAGGCATGGTCGGAAGTGACGAAATCTACCACACTGGTCGCTCCACTTACGTCAGGTGGGGTGCCGGAGGTTAGCGAGAGACCTGGGGCGGATCTCAATCTGTAGCTGTGGTACAAGGGGTGTGGACTTGTCTTCATTCCGGTTCTCAAATTGCTCCATGATAATACGCAGTGTCAATATCTGATTTTCAAACTTGAGTGATTTTGTCGGCAAAATCGTTCTCGGAACAATTTTAATCAAATTTGTTATTTTTATTCAGTCATTTCAACAAAATATTATATGTGTATTTGAATAAAGCTGTTTTATTTTCAGTTAATTCATTGTATTTTTGTGAATTTATTTTGGTTTCAAATAGTAGGTAAATGTCACATTGTACATTTTGAATTGTACCCGTTGGGTATGTATAAATAATTTACTAGTTATTGTAAAATTTATATTTAGCAACAACCCAATGTATGCAATAGTTACCATATAACAAACAATACAAACAAATGTAAAATATTGTGATTCGATAGTTGAGTTAAAAGGCGTGCTATTCTAAAAGTATATAACAAGACCGTGTCTGTTAAAGTCTTTAACTTTTTAAGGTAATTGGTTTATATGAAAATTTATTCGATATTGTAATAGCAAAAAAATAAATCTGACCAAGCACGTTTAAATAATTGTTTCCATATTTTCAGAACATCAATAGCGATGAGTATATTCTTTTATTCAGTTTACGACAGAGGCATGTACATGTTACCAGACTTTATATCTTATGAATATGAAGTTAAGTAACTGATCATTATCAGGAGGCATGCGATTAAAGTATAGAGAATGTGTAGCACAGTCTAGGGGCATGTTACTTAATCACCCAAATAACAAAAACAAATCATGTATAAGACTCAAACATTTTATAGAACCTAGAAATATGAAACACTGTGGAATAAAGTATATGATAAAATCTAGAAAATAGGTATTGTATTGAACTTATAGTTCGTATGTAATATGGTATCTTATAAATAATATAACATTATGTATTATAGAATATATTGATTGAAGATAAAGAAGTTATCAAAAATACCTTTCATAAAATTTAGCTAGATTATAAACGCATGATTAACAGTACATTAAGGCATGTTAAAAAGGTATGTTTGATTATCATTCAAAAATGTATATGCATGAGATTGTTACGGCATATATATTTGATATCCTCCTAAACTGCCGTATAACCGAAATGCACTTACAGAATCGAGAAATTTTAGAATCATACTCAGAGCTGATTAAAGTACAATATACATTTTGAAGACGCATTTTACATGAATGTTTAATGAATAACGTCAATCGATTTTCTGGCTTTCAATTATTGAAAAGAAAACTGTGAAAACAAAAGGTGAGATTAACGAGTTTCTGTGGCAGAACGTTTGCGTGCTCTATAGAGTTCCATGAGTACATGCTACAATATGTTAGTCTCTACGGTTCAAAAAATTTTTAATAGTGTACAAAATCAAAAAGACACTCACGAATTTTTCTCTTGTATCAGCGGCAATCAGGAAATTATCTAACAGGTATCTAAAAAAACTACTTTGGTTTTGAGGAAACATTCAGAGGAAAGCATTGTAAAAAGATAATCGTTGATAAAAGGACTTGGTCATGTTTTCTATGTCAATTGTTCAAGAATGTTTTCTAGTTTAATTGTTAAATGTTTAACAAAATTATCTTTCAACATTCCATCAAAATGTGATTGTCAATTATCAATAAGTTAAATAAAAAGTAAAACAATGGACCATATTTTGATCTTCATTTTGTATGCTTAATTCAAATGTGACAAATTCTTATATCAGGAAACATTTTAAGTTGCAAATAGACATTGAGATCTTCAATTAATGACGCTGTGTAGCATTCAAATCTTAGTTATATATTTAACATGACGTACCATCAAAAGCTTGGTAAACAACAAAAAATGGAAATGAACGCGTTAATAAATTTCAGTTTAATCGCGACCATGCCTCTAATACACCACAGTGAATTTTTTAGGTTTTGTATCATAGATAATCATTATAAATGTAAACAATAAAGTCATCCAATACCGTCATGTACTGTTATACCAAGCGCTAGCTGTAACAACTGATGCCACTACTGTAATGTAGATTACACTTATTCGTGCATTTATGTAAAGTTTAAACAAATTAACAAATTATTTCATCTGTATTATTAAGGTTGCAAATAATAAAATGATTAAAAAAGAATGATTCTAATACCAAAGTCATTCAAGATTACGAGTTTTAGAGTTTTTTCGAGAATTATTTTACTATTCGCCATTAAGTAAATTGATGTAAACTTTTGATACATGCAATTTCTGAGACAACTACAACTATACCAGGTTACAACTTACCTTTACATTTCTTTGTTAACAAGGGAACACACTGGTTGAATTTTGTAAATTGGTTCTTGTAACGGATTAAACTATTGCAAAAAAAGCAGAAAGTTAATCCGAATAATAGTTGTATCAATAAATATAGGATGAAAAACATAAAAAAAAAACTCAATAAACACTGGAAAATAAATAAAACGGATTACATACTTTACGAAATCAGTATTAAAATGCAATATTTTTTTCTTTATGAAACAAGTGTGTTCATAAATTTCTTTTCAAATGATAGGCCAAAGGTCAGTTGTCATCACTGGTCATCGGACGCTGTCATGTGAGCAACTATTGTCGTGCATTTTGTAACATTGTGAAAACAGCAATTATATTCAATGTGTAGTTCCCACGTTTGTACAGAATGCATTTCAGGTGTTAATCATTGCATCCTGGTTGTATTTTCAACATGGCTACAACCATCCTTTTGAGTTTATATATGTAAAATTAATGACTACATTGTGTCTTATATTCCGCGTCATCAATATTTGTTTACAACTTTTTACTTACCATATATATATATATATATATATATATATATATATATATATATATATATATATATATATATATATATATATATATATATATTAGGGAATGTTTTAACGGCGAATAATAACTCTATATTAGAAGCATATGTTTCTGTTAACAAAGAAAACGTAACTCTTTCGTTGACGACTCAAAATATTTATTGTAAAAGAGAGATATGTATTTTATTTTTGATTGTGAAAACAGGGTGCTGACAATTATGCCAGTGCTCCAGCACTAGTATTGGCGGTCATTGCCGCTTGGTCGATGGTCCATAAGCTGCGCCTTTTTATGGGTGACGCCACTGGCCAAGAATGATATCCGAAAACGTGTTTTAAACAAACAAGAGAGGAATGGTTTGTAGAGGTGATTCCTGTATTCATCATTGTAATATGACGACATTTGAGTATCGTGTTGGAGGGTATAGTGACAGTTTACGCAAATTAATGTAAACAATTGATGTGTCCTCTTGATAGATACATATAGGATATCGTACGTGACATGCACATTTTTGTCAACGTTTCGGATTTCGCTCTCATTGCATAAGATATTTGCTGTTAATGTTTTTTTTAATTAATAAACAGTTATTAAATTATCGCTGAGTTAACAATGGGTAAAGAAGCTTTTTTCTTGCCCTGGCCATTTGAGTATCCCATAGTGGCGAGGTCACGTGATGAGACAGTTTCAGGCATAGTCAAATGTCGTGCTTTATAACCAAAAAAGTCAGAACTTTTGAAGTGTTTGTCTATAACATGATTTGTTTTTTTTAGAGCGCATGTATTTATATTATGAATAATTCAAAATTTGATTGGATTCTAGAACAGATTCACGAACCTGGTACAGACGTCATGATGAGAGTATTAAAACCACAATGAGACTACTGTCGTACAGACACGGTGACGACCGCGCAATGATGCTAACGTTCAATATTCAGTGGAATATGTATCGACGGAATATTTATCAACAAACTAGTTTTGGTCCATCGAATAATACTCTTATAAAAATCTTATTCCATGGACATATTTTATATATCAAATACAGATATTATCACGGTAGCTGATACATATAATTCAATTTGTCATCGAAAACAATTTGAGGTATAACTGGGCATACTTTTATTAAAAATTTTCAGTTTGAGTTTATACTTTGCTTATTTTGAAGGTAGAACGTACGTAGATTACCGATACTAATTAGTTCAATGGGAAATGCTTCTCTCGCTGCGATAGTCTTGATTACCACGAGGCAATATTCAGGTCACTACACCAGAAACCCACATTGCAGTTTCATACTATCAAGCAACATGCGACGTAAATGGTTTTATCCCAATGATTGGGTATACCGGATTATTTTTTTTTTAATTTTGCACCGACTTGTCTCATTCTCCTCTGCCAGAATGCACATCTTCCCCGTTCGGTAATTAGTGATTGCTATCAGAATTTCCGCCAACGTTTGTGTGGATATAGGGCTTGTCTTCTACACAAACCGAAGGTTGTAAATGACGAACCTAATCAGTAAATTGTGAGAACCAGTAGATTCAACATCAAATAAAACATACATTTAGGTTTTTTCCTGAGTGTTATCCCCGTTTACTGATTTGAAAATTTCGTTTGATCTCGACATACAAATTCTCCAGAGCAACGCTCAGTGGAAAGGTCACGTTTTAATGGTGTACTAGACAAACTTTTGGCCAACTGGCCTTAAAATAAATTAGCTTTGTTTGAAATTCTACGCCTAAATTCATCAGTATACTATCTTATTGTAGTAAACCATCGTGAAATATGTGATTTCCTCCTTCCAGTTAAATGGATTCTTTCAATTTGTCGCCTGAGATGATGTTATAAATTTACAGAACTTATACTCTCTTCCGTTACTGTGATGGCATATTGCTGTTATGACGTCACATGAAAATAGTTTTAGGGGCATCTTCATCCGGAGAGATGAGCCAACAAATAACATTAATCTATTAATTTATTATATAATGTATAAGCATCGGCAATTTCAGATGTCATTTCTTTTTGTTAAATAAACTGAACTCAAATGATACCGAGTTTACGTAATATATAGCGGGTACAGTGACGTATATGAACATATAAGTACGTCTACTGGTACCACTGCCTTTTTTTTTAAATTGACTGATCGTTTTGATGTAAGAACTTCATTGAAATTGGCGGCCTCTCGGAATTTATCCGCAGATATCTGACATTTTAAAAAGTAGTAAACACACTCACTGGAAATTGACACCTTTTGTCTTCTAATGTTAATGGATCCCCGCACGATGTCCGATAATCTCGTAGCTTACCCGGAGAATGACAGACTTGGTGGTTTCCGCCTTCTTCATGTAGGTTTTCGGTTTAGCTCAATCGGTTTATGACGCATTCAACACAGCGATGACATCACCGAGGTACTAATTCATCATCTGAACTATCTTGTTTTGATGTTTAAACGGGATTCGCGATCCAATGTGCTAGTTAAACTTTAAAAACTACAAGTAAATGTTCCTTTTATGTGCGACTGAATAGCGAATACATCCTGACTCTAATCTGTAACAAATAATTCCCACAAAGTTTTACTCTGACGTGCTATTTGAATTTTATTATAACTTTTATTCCAGCAACTATTGCACTCGTGTGGTTTCAACTGTTTAGGAGAGAATTTGATAAAAGAGAATCAATCGCAAGACATCAGGACGTCCAAATAAAAATATGTGTTCATCGTAACTTTGCAGGCATTGGTATTATAATGTAAAATATTTTCTTTCTACTTTTTTCTCTCTATTCGATTAGATTGAATTACACTTTTGTTCAATGTTTACAAATAAACTAACATTTGAATAAACGGCTTAAGTTCCCGCAATGCTTGTAATATATAACATAGTACAAAATACATTGTGGATTAGAAAACAAATAAGGAAACTTTGCAAATAGAAATAACTATATAATATGAAAAACAAAATAATTCGTTTAACCAAATCAAAATCATGCCGTTTTTTAATTTTTTATGAAGCCAAAGGTACCTATTTACGCTTTGCAATATATTCTGATAGTTTAATGTGGACTTCTAGAGATATTTACATTTATAATCACCAAGGAAACACTAGTTCATAAAAATACATATTTTATGAATGGTGTGGTATGAACATGAACTATTTAGAATAGATTAATATGAATTTGAAAATGTTAACGTTGTATGACTATATACTGAAAGAATTGAAATGAATTGAATTGAACATGTTTAACTGTATAAAACATATACATCTATATCGTACAACTTATGAGTTACTCTTACTGACTGAAAATTACTGGTTACTGCTTGTACGTAACATGCTGAAAGATAAAACGTCATAATAATACTTCATTACTACCTTCGTTTAAAAGATGTACAATAATACACAGATAGATACGTACAATAAATGTACAATAATACAGAGATAGATACATACAAAAATGTACAATAATACACAAATAGATACATACAATAAATGTACAATAATACAGAGATAGATAAATACAATAAATGTACAATAATACACAAATAGATACATACAATAAATGTACAATAATACAGAGATAGATAAATACAATAAATGTACAATAATACACAAATAGATACATACAATAAATGTACAATAATACAGAGATAGATAAATACAATAAATGTACAATAATACACAAATAGATACATACAATAAATGTACAATAATACAGAGATAGATAAATACAATAAATGTACAATAATACACAAATAGATACATACAATAAATGTACAATAATACAGAGATAGATAAATACAATAAATGTACAAAAATACACAGATAGGTAAATACAACAAATGTACAATAATACACAGATAGATAAATACAATAAATGTAAAATGATACACTGATAGATAAATACTATAAATGTAAAATAATACACAGATAGATACATACAATAGATATACAATAATACACAGATAGGTACATACAATAAATGTACAATAATACACAGATAGATACATACAATAAATAAACGATAATACACAGATAGATATATACAATAATACACCGATAGGTATGTACAATTAATGAACAATAATACACAGAAAGATACATACAATATAAGTTGGTTTGTCAGAAAGCTGCAACAAGTGAGGAATAAAATGACATAATATACTGATGTGGATAACGTAAGTTTTTTAATGCAATCGATTACAAATTCTTACAACCGTATAAGCTACACCAACTAATACAGTCCTTTCTAAAATGATTTACAAACATAAATTGATCTCTGGCCAAAACAACGTTATATGAATTGATGGAGACTTTGATTTCCTACTCTCTTTTTTTTACAGTTTTAACAAAAAATTTAAAACTACGCGCAATACAAACATGTTTATTTTCAGTCAGACACAGGTAAACTTTGGTAAAGGTGTTTCTAACCTCTTAACAATTCAAATTAAAAACAGGTACATTTGGACTGGTCAGCCAAATTAAAAACTGGGCGTGGAAAAATTTGGTTGAAATATGTTAAGTTGTTCTAGGGAAGCTCAAACTTTTAACACTAACACTGCCACCAACACATTAACAACTAGTTTTGATCACAACAGCTGGCATATGTGCACCAATGGGATTACAATACACTCCATACGATTAATACTTCTTGAAAGTTCACTGTTTTATTACTTTGGTGTAATCCGTTGAAAGTCTGAAATTCAATAATGCAACGTACTGGGGATATTCGTTTACTTTTAAGATTACTTTTTTTGGCCTTTCATATATAACAGACACACTGAGTTAGGATTCTTTCGTTTATTT